>NW_024609223.1:0-40000 GCF_018296145.1 Oncorhynchus tshawytscha | reverse complement strand
GGAGGAGAGGAGAGAGACGGTCAGACTGTACTCTACCACCTGGGACTGGACTGGACCAGGGACCAGCAGGGACTGGAGGAGAGGAGAGAGACGGTCAGACTGTACTCTACCCCCTGGGACTGGACTGGACCAGGGACCAGCAGGGACTGGAGGAGAGGAGAGAGACGGTCAGACTGGACTCGACCAGGAGGGACTGGAGGAGAGGAGAGAGACGGTCAGACTGGACCAGGGACCAGGAGGGACTGGAGGAGAGGAGAGAGATGGTCAGACTGGACTGGACCAGGGACCAGGAGGGACTGGAGGAAAGGAGAGAGATGGTCAGACTGGACCAGGGACCAGGAGGGACTGGAGGAGAGGAGAGAGACGGTCAGACTGGACTGGACCAGGGACCAGGAGGACCCAGGAGGGACTGGAGGAGAGGAGAGAGATGGTCAGACTGGACCAGGGACCAGCAGGGACAGACAGGAGACCAGGAGGACAAAGAGAGAGCGAGAGAGAGAGAGAGAGAGAGAGAGAGAGAGAGAGAGAGAGTGAGAGACAGAGAGAGAGAAAGAGCTGTCCAGTGTGTGTGTGTCTGTCTCTGTGTGTGTGTGTCTACTGTCTACCTGTGTGTGTGTGTGTCTCTGTGTGTGTGTCTACTGTCTACCAGTGTGTGTGTCTGTCTCTGTGTGTGTGTCTACTGTCTACCTGTGTGTGTGTGTCTCTGTGTGTGTGTCTACTGTCTACCTGTGAGGTGGTGAGTGCAGCGGCCGCCACACCGGCCCGGACGGTGCTGCTGTCCAGAGTGTGTGTGTCAACTGTCTACCTGTGAGGTGGTGAGTGCAGCGGCCGCCACCCCGGCCCGGACGGTGCTGCTGTCCAGAGTGTGTGTGTCAACTGTCTACCTGTGAGGTGGTGAGTGCAGCGGCCGCCACCCCGGCCCGGACGGTGCTGCTGTCCAGAGTGTGTGTGTCAACTGTCTACCTGTGAGGTGGTGAGTGCAGCGGCCGCCACCCCGGCCCGGACGGTGCTGCTGTCCAGAGTCTGTGTGAGGCTGTGTGTGTGTGTCTACTGTCTACCTGTGAGGTGGTGAGTGCAGTGGCCGCCACCCCGGCCCGGACGGTGCTGCTGTCCAGAGTGTGTGTCTACTGTCTACCTGTGAGGTGGTGAGTGCAGCGGCCGCCACCCCGGCCCAGACGGTGCTGCTGTCCAGAGTGTGTGTGTCTACTGTCTACCTGTGAGGTGGTGAGTGCAGCGGCCGCCACCCCGGCCCGGACGGTGCTGCTGTCCAGAGTGTGTGTGAGGCTGCGCCTCTTCTTCTCCACAGGGCTCATCCTCTGCTGCCCCACGGTGGCCAGCGCCCGCTCCCACAGCCCGTTAACCAGGGGGACACACACCACCTCATCCAGGGTGCTGCCCACGCCGCAACGCAGGTTCACCGCAGGCCTGGGATCAGCACCATCTAGCAGACACACAGGGCATACGGAAACACACGCAGGCCTGGGATCAGCACCATCTAGCAGACACACAGGGCATATGGAAACACACACAGGCCTGGGATCAGCACCACATCGACAGATTTTTCACGTAGTCAGCTCGGGGGTTCGAACCTGCGACCTTTCGGTTACTGGCCCAACGCTCATTAAAGCTAGGCAACCTGCCGCCTCAGTACAGTCATCATGACTCTGCAGATGTGTTCAGTACCAGTACTCACCAGAGGTGGCGCTGCTAACATGGACTACATTAGGACTGGGCTTTGTGGTCAGAGGGGAGGACAGAGGAAGATCTGCTGTCCCCTCCACAAGATACACCTGCTCACCAACCTACACCGACAAAACACACACACACACCTATAATCAACAACACACATTATCCAAGCTAGATTTAAATACACACAGCACCTGGAAGGAACACCTAGATCATGACACACACACACACACACATCCACACACACATCCACATCCACATCCACACACACACACATCCACACCACACACACACACACACACACACACACACACACACACACACACACACCACACACACACACACACATCCACACACACACACACACACACACACACACACACACACACACACACACACACACACACACACACACACACACACACACACACACACACACACACACACACACACACACAGCCCTGTATACCTGCTGGCTGACTAGCAGGACGGAGCAGTGTCTTTTCCCCAGGTGGAAGGGCAGGTAGTGGAGCTCTATGGTTTCTGTCTGTCCAGCCGCCAGACTCACACTCCTGACAGGACTGAAGAACTCATTCACACCACACTCATCTGCAGGATCACAGTGAAGGTCACTGTCCTCCCACTCACCACAGTCAGTTCCACCATTCAACCTATCTGTAGAAAGACTGATACAGAGACAGAGAGAGACTATTTCACATAGTTACAACACTCTATATAGACATAATATGACATTTGAAATGTCTTTATTATTTTGGAACTTCTGTGAGTGTAATGTTTACTGTTCGTTTGATTGTTTATTTCACTTTCCTTTATTATCTACTTCACTTGCTTTGGCAATGTTAACATATGTTTCCCATGCCAATAAAGCCCTTGAATTGAGAGAGCGAGAGAGAGAGAGAGAGAGAGAGAGAGAGAGAGAGAGAGAGAGAAAGCGAGAGAGAGAGAGAAAGCGAGAGGCGAGAGAGAGAGAGCGAGAGAGAGAGAGGGGGAGGGAAGAGAGAGGGAGAAGAGAGGGAGAAGAGAGAAGAGAGAGAGGGTAGAGAGGGGGAAGAGAGGGAAGAGAGAGAAGAGAGGGTAGAGAGGGTAGAGAGGGAAGAGAGGGAGAAGAGAGGGAGAGAGAGAGAGAGAGGGGGAGGGAAGAAGAGAGGGAGAAGAGAGGAGAGAGAGAGAGAGAGAGAGAGAGAGGGGGGAGGGAAGAGAGAGGGAGAAGAGAGGGAGAAGAGAGAAGAGAGAGAGAGGGTAGAGAGGGGGAAGAGAGGGAAGAGAGGGAAGAGAGAGAAGAGAGGGAGAGAGGGAGAGAGGGTAGAGGGGGTAGAGAGGGAGAAGAGAGAGAGAGAGAGAGAAGAGAGAGAGAGAGAGGGTGGGAGGGAAGAGAGAGGGAGAAGATAGGGAGAAGAGAGAGAGAGGGTAGAGAGGGGAAAGAGAGGGAAGAGAGGGAAGAGAGAGAAGAGAGGGAGAAGAGAGGGTAGAGAGGGTAGAGGGTAGAGAGGGAAGAGAGGGAGAAGAGAGAGGAGAGAGAGAAGAGAGAGAGAGGGAGAGAGGGGGAAGAGAGGGAAGAGAGGGAGAGAGAGGGTAGAGAGGGTAGAGAGGGAGAAGAGAGGGAAGAGAGGGAAGAGAGGGAGTAGAGAGGGTAGAGAAGGTAGAGAGGGAAGAGAGGGTAGAGAGGGTAGAGAGGGAAGAGAGGGAGAGAGGGTAGAGAGGGTAGAGAGGGTAGAGAGGGTAGAGAGGGAGAGGGTAGAGAGGGTAGAGAGGGTAGAGAGGGGAGAGAGGGTAGAGAGGGTAGAGTGGGTAGAGAGGGTAGAGAGGGAGGGGTAGACAGGGTAGAGAGGGTAGAGAGGGGAGAGAGGGTAGAGAGGGTAGAGAGGGAAGAGAGAGTAGAGAGGGTAGAGAGGGTAGAGAGGGGAGAGAGGGTAGAGAGGGTAGAGAGGGAGAAGAGAGGGTAGAGAGGGAAGAGAGAGTAGAGAGGGTAGAGAGGGTAGAGAGGGAGAGGGTAGAGAGGGTAGAGAGGGGAGAGAGGGTAGAGAGGGTAGAGAGGGGAGAGAGGGTAGAGAGGGAGTAGAGAGGGTAGAGAGGGTAGAGAGGGTAGAGAGGGAAGAGAGAGTAGAGAGGGTAGAGAGGGTAGAGAGGGTAGAGAGGGAGAGGGTAGAGAGGGTAGAGAGGGGAGAGAGGGTAGAGAGGGTAGAGAGGGAGAGAGGGAGTAGAGAGGGTAGAGAGGGGTAGAGAGGGAGAGGGTAGAGAGGGTAGAGAGGGGAGAGAGGGTAGAGAGAGGTAGAGAGGGAAGAGAGGGTAGAGAGGGTAGAGAGGGAAGAGAGGGTAGAGAGGGTAGAGAGGGAGAGGGTAGAGAGGGTAGAGAGGGTAGAGAGGGAAGAGAGGGAAGAGAGGGAAGAGAGGGTAGAGAGGGAAGAGAGGGAAGAGCGGGAGAAGAGAGGGAAGAGAGGGAGAGAGGGAAGAGAGGGAAGAGAGGGAGTAGAGAGGGAAGAGAGGGAAGAGAGGGAGTAGAGAGGGAGAAGAGAGGGAAGAGAGGGAGTAGAGAGGGAGAAGAGAGGGAGTAGAGAGGGAGAGAGAGAGAAGAGAGGGAGAAGAGAGAGAAGAGAGGGAGTAGAGAGGGAGTAGAGAGGGAGTAGAGAGGGAGTAGAGAGGGAAGAGAGGGAGTAGAGAGGGAGAAGAGAGGGAAGAGAGGGAGTAGAGAGGGAGAAGAGAGGGAGTAGAGAGGGAGTAGAGAGAGAGTAGAGAGGGAGTAGAGAGAGAGTAGAGAGGGAGTAGAGAGGGAGTAGAGAGAGAGTAGAGAGGGAGTAGAGAGGGAAGAGAGGGAGTAGAGAGGGAAGAGAGGGAAGAGAGAGAAGAGAGGGAGAAGAGAGGGTAGAGAGGGTAGAGGGGGAAGAGAGGGAGAAGAGAGGGAGAGAGAGAGAGAGAGAGAGAGAGGGTGGGAGGGAAGAGAGAGGGAGAAGATAGGGAAGAAGAGAGAGAGAGGGGAGAGAGGGGAAGAGAGGGAAGAGAGGGAAGAGAGAGAAGAGAGGGAGAAGAGAGGGTAGAGAGGGTAGAGAGGAAAGAGAGGGAGAAGAGAGGGAGAGAGAGAGAGAGAGAGAGAGGGTAGAGAGGGGGAAGAGAGGGAAGAGAGGGGAGAGAGGGTAGAGAGGGTAGAGAGGGTAGAGAGGGAGAAGAGAGGGAAGAGAGGGAAGAGAGGGAGTAGAGAGGGTAGAGAAGGTAGAGAGGGAAGAGAGGGTAGAGAGGGTAGAGAGGGAAGAGAGGGTAGAGAGGGAAGAGAGGGTAGAGAGGGTAGAGAGGGTAGAGAGGGTAGAGAGGGAGAGGGTAGAGAGGGTAGAGAGGGTAGAGAGGGGAGAGAGGGTAGAGAGGGTAGAGTGGGTAGAGAGGGTAGAGAGGGAGAGGGTAGACAGGGTAGAGAGGGTAGAGAGGGGAGAGAGGGTAGAGAGGGTAGAGAGGGAAGAGAGAGTAGAGAGGGTAGAGAGGGTAGAGAGGGGAGAGAGGGTAGAGAGGGTAGAGAGGGTAGAGAGGGAGAAGAGAGGGTAGAGAGGGAAGAGAGAGTAGAGAGGGTAGAGAGGGTAGAGAGGGTAGAGAGGGAGAGGGTAGAGAGGGTAGAGAGGGGAGAGAGGGTAGAGAGGGTAGAGAGGGGAGAGAGGGTAGAGAGGGAGTAGAGAGGGTAGAGAGGGTAGAGAGGGTAGAGAGGGAAGAGAGAGTAGAGAGGGTAGAGAGGGTAGAGAGGGTAGAGAGGGAGAGGGTAGAGAGGGTAGAGAGGGGAGAGAGGGTAGAGAGGGTAGAGAGGGGAGAGAGGGAGTAGAGAGGGTAGAGAGGGTAGAGAGGGAGAGGGTAGAGAGGGTAGAGAGGGGAGAGAGGGTAGAGAGGGTAGAGAGGGAACAGAGGGTAGAGAGGGTAGAGAGGGAAGAGAGGGTAGAGAGGGTAGAGAGGGAGAGGGTAGAGAGGGTAGAGAGGGTAGAGAGGGAAGAGAGGGAAGAGAGGGAAGAGAGGGTAGAGAGGGAAGAGAGGGAAGAGAGGGAGAAGAGAGGGAAGAGAGGGAAGAGAGGGAAGAGAGGGAGTAGAGAGGGAAGAGAGGGAAGAGAGGGAGTAGAGAGGGAGAAGAGAGGGAAGAGAGGGAGTAAAGAGGGAGAAGAGAGGGAATAGAGAGGGAGTAGAGAGAGAGTAGAGGGGAGTAGAGAGAGAGAAGAGAGGGAGTAGAGAGGGAGTAGAGAGAGAGTAGAGAGGGAGTAGAGAGGGAAGAGAGGGAGTAGAGAGGGAAGAGAGGGAAGAGAGAGAAGAGAGGGAGAAGAGAGGGAAGAGAGGGAGTAGAGAGGGAAGAGAGGGAAGAGAGGGAGTAGAGAGGGAGTAGAGAGGGAAGAGAGGGAAGAGAGAGAAGAGAGGGAGAAGAGAGGGTAGAGAGGGAAGAGAGGGAGTAGAGAGGGTAGAGAGGGAAGAGAGGGAAGAGAGGGTAGAGAGGGAAGAGAGGGAGTAGAGAGGGTAGAGAGGGTAGAGAGGGTAGAGAGGGAAGAGAGGGTAGAGAGGGAAGAGAGGGGGTAGAGAGGGTAGAGAGGGTAGAGAGGGTAGAGAGGGAAGAGAGGGTAGAGAGGGAAGAGAGGGAGTAGAGAGGGTAGAGAGGGTAGAGAGGGAAGAGAGGGTAGAGAGGGTAGAGAGGGAAGAGAGGGAAGAGAGGGAAGAGAGGGAAGAGAGGGAGTAGAGAGGGTAGAGAGGGAAGAGAGGGATTGGTCACACTTTTCCCTCTAGTCTGTGTAGTCCTGCTGTGTATCACGTTGTTACTCCACAGACATAAGAGTTACAGGGTATGAAGTCATATGGAACTATCTAGAATCCATTGGACATTACTGCAGAAGAGAGCAAAAGGATTTTACAGCAACAAACAATGTGATTTACAAAAACAATTTATTTTGCAGTACGGATATGTCCAAACACAAAGCTAACTGTTTTAAACAGAATGACATTCCTTCTCATGGAAACTCATATCTACATCTGCAGTAAGTCTTTGAAGATGCCCTTGATGTAGGAAGTAAAGAGAAACACAAGATGTGTGTATATGCGTGTGTGTGTGTGTGTGTGTGTGTGTGTGTGTGTGTGTGTGTGTGTGTGTGTGTGTGTGTGTGTGTGTGTGTGTGTGTGTGTGTGTGTTAGTCCTCTCTTTAATGATCTAACAGAGAACAGACTCCAGAGATTTGCGCTACCTCTGCCTGTGAAGTGTAAACACACACACACGACATATACACACACGCACACGCACACACACACACACACACGACATATACACACACGCACACACACACACACACACACACACACACACACACACACACACACACACACACACACACACACGACATATACACACACGCACACACACACACACACACACACACACACACACACACACACACACACACACACACGACATAGTATGCACACACACGCACACACACACACACACACACACACACACACACACACACACACACACACACACACGACATATACACACACGCACACGCACACACACACACACACACACACACACACACACACACACACACACACACACACACACACACACACACACACACACACACACACACACTCCCCTACGGAACAGAACAAGTGTACTCTGTAAAAGTACATATCTATGTACGGCAGTCAGTGTCTCTGATTGTTTCTATGTATGTGGCACAGCAGTCTAAGGCACTGCATCTCAGTGCTAGAGGCGTCACTACAGACCCTGGTTCGATTCCAGGCTGTATCACAACCGGCCATGATTGGGAGGTTTGTCCGGTGTAGGCCGTCATTGTAAATAAGACTTTGTTCTTAACTGACTAGTTAAATAAAGGTTAAACAGAGAGACAGATCAGCGCCACAGGTAACAGTTAACCCACTGTTCCTAGACCAGTTAACCCACTGTTCCTAGACCAGTTAACCCACTGTTCCTAGACCAGTTAACCCACTGTTCCTAGACCAGTTAACCCACTGTTCCTAGACCAGTTAACCCACTGTTCCTAGACCAGTTAACCCACTGTTCCTAGACCAGTTAACCCACTGTTCCTAGACCAGTTAACCCACTGTTCCTAGACCAGTTAACCCACTGTTCCTAGACCAGTTAACCCACTGTTCCTAGACCAGTTAACCCACTGTTCCTAGACCAGTTAACCCCACTGTTCCTAGGCCAGTTAACCCACTGTTCCTAGACCAGTTAACCCACTGTTCCTAGACCAGTTAACCCACTGTTCCTAGACCAGTTAACCCACTGTTCCTAGACCAGTTAACCCACTGTTCCTAGACCAGTTAACCCACTGTTCCTAGACCAGTTAACCCCACTGTTCCTAGGCCAGTTAACCCACTGTTCCTAGACCAGTTAACCCCACTGTTCCTAGGCCAGTTAACCCACTGTTCCTAGACCAGTTAACCACTGTTCCTAGACCAGTTAACCCACTGTTCCTAGACCAGTTAACCCCACTGTTCCTAGGCCAGTTAACCCACTGTTCCTAGACCAGTTAACCCACTGTTCCTAGACCAGTTAACCCACTGTTCCTAGACCAGTTAACCCACTGTTCCTAGACCAGTTAACCCACTGTTCCTAGACCAGTTAACCAGTTAGCCACAGGTAACTTCCACAAAGCTGTGAACGATCTGAGAGATGAGGCTAGAAGAGCCTTCTATGCCATCAATAGGAACATAAAATTAAACATACCAAGGGCCTCCCGGGTGGCGCAGTCTAGGGCACTGCATCGTAGCGCTAGCAGTGCCACCAGAGACGCCCAGGGTCTGTCGCAACCGGCCGCGACCGGGAGGTCTGTGGGGCGACGCACAGTTGGCCTAGCGTCGTCCGGGTTAGGGAGGGTTTGGCCGGTAGGTATAAACTTGTCTCATCGCGCACCAGCGACTCCTGTGGCGGGCCGGGCGCAGTGCACGCTATCCAAGGTTGCCAGGTGCACGGTGTTTCCTCCGACACATTGGTGCGGCTGGCTTCTGGGTTGGATGCGCGCTGTGTTAAGAAGCAGTGCGGCTTGGTTGGGTTGTGTTTCGGAGGACGCATGACTTTCAACCTTCGTCTCTCCCGAGAGTCGTAGCGATGAGACAAGATAGTAGCTACTAAACAATTGGATACCATGAAACTGGGGAGAAAAAAGGGGGTAAAATTTTAAAAACAAATAAAAAATAAAATTCGAAATACCAATTAGGATATTATGGCAAAAAATCCTGGAATCAGTTATAACACCCATTACCCTTTATGGTTGTGAGGTCTGGGGTCCGCTCACCAACCAATAATTCACAAAATGGTGTATCTAATTATCAAAATTCAGAAAAGAGCCGTTAAATTCTACAACCACCTTAAAGGAAGCGATGCCCAAACCTTCCACAACAAAGCCTTCACCTACAGAGAGATGGACCTGGAGAAGAGTCCCCTAAGCAAGCTGGTCCTGGGGCTCTGTTCACAAACACAAACACACCCCACAGAGCCCCAGGACAGCAACACAATTAGACCCAACCAAATCATGAGAAAACAAAAAGATAATTACTTGACACATTGGAAAGAATTAACATAAAAACAGAGTGTACAGACTCAGTGAGCAGCTTAATGAGAGAGAGAGAGAGAGAGAGAGAGAGAGACTCAGTGAACAGAGCCTTGCTATTGAGAAAGGCCGCCGTAGGCAGACCTGGCTCTCAAGAGAAGACAGGCTATGTGCACACTGCACACAAAATGAGGTGGAAACTGTGGTGCACTTCCTAACCTCCTGCCAAATGTATGACCACATTAGAGACACATATTTCCCTCAGATTACACAGATCCACAAAGAATTCCAAAACAATTCAAATTTTGATAAACATATATATTGGGTGAAATACCACAGTGTGCCATCACAACAGCAATATTTACCATTCTAAATACAACCCATATTTATGTTTATGTATTTTCCCTTTTGTACTTTAGCCATTTGCATTATAACACTGAAAATAAACAATGACATTTGAAATATCTATTATTTTTGAACTTCTGTGAGTGTAATGTTTACTGTTCATTTATTATTAAAAGCGACAGAGAGAGAGAGAGAGAAAGAGAGAGAGAGAGAGAGTGTGTGTGTGTGTGTGTGTGTGTGTGTGTGTGATGTGTGTGTGTGTGTGTGTGTGTGTGTGTGTGTGTGTGTGCATGTGTGAAAGGGACAGAGTGAAGGGATGTGTGTGTGTGTGTGTGTGTGTGTGTGTGTGTGTGTGTGTGTTACCTGGTGTTGTTGTCTGAGCTGGGGTTGGTCCTAAAGGAGAACTGTTGAATGAGGCTCCCCTGACTCTTCTCCACCTGTAGTATGTTGGCTTTAGACTCCACCAACACCACCCTGACAAACACACACAGGACAGGGGTAATTTACACACACACACACACACACACACACACACACACACACACACACACACACACACACACACACACACACACACACACACACACACACACACACACACACACACACACACACACACCTGAACGTGGCATCCTTGCTGAAAGGGTTTTTTACTTTAAGTTGGAGCTCCTTCAGCTGGTAACATGGAGATTTACACTTCACTATCCCCTGGATGGAGACAGAGAGAGAGAGAGAGAGAGAGAGAGAGAGAGAGAGAGAGAGAGAGAGAGAGAGAGAGAGAGAGAGAGAGAGACAGAGAGAGAGAGAGAGAGAGAGACAGAGAGAGAGAGAGACAGAGAGAGAGAGAGAGAGAGAGAGAGAGAGAGAGAGAGAGACAGAGAGAGAGAGAGAGAGAGAGAGAGAGAGAGAGAGACAGAGGCAGAGAGAGAGATAGAGAGACAGAGGCAGAGAGAGAGACAGAGAGGGGCAGAGAGAGAGAGAGAGAGGCAGAGAGAGGCAGAGAGGGAGACAGAGAGAGACAGAGAGAGAGAGAGAGAGAGAGAGAGAGCGAGTGTGTATGTGTAATGTTTACTGTTAATTTTTATTGTTTATTTGACTTTATATATTATCTACTTCACTTGCTTTGGCAATGTTAACACATGTTTCCCATGCCAATAAAGCCCCCTTGAATTGAATTGAATTGAATTGAGAGAGAGAGAGAGAGAGAGAGAGAGAGAGAGAGAGAGAGAGACAGAGGGAGGAGGGAGAGAGAGAGGGGGGGGATAAACACAAAGACATTGTACAACTCACCACCTGGGGCCGCCCCAGGTGGTGAGGGTAGGCAACAACATCTCCACCCCGCTGATCCTCAACACTGGGGCCCCACAAGGGTGCGTTCTGAGCCCTCTCCTGTACTCCCTGTTCACCCATGACTGTGTGGCCACGCACGCCTCCAACTCAATCATCAAGTTTGCGGACGACACAACAGTGGTAGGCTTGATTACCAACAACGACGAGACGGCCTACAGGGAGGAGGTGAGGGCCCTCGGAGTGTGGTGTCAGGAAAATAACCTCACACTCAACGTCAACAAAACTAAGGAGATGATTGTGGACTTCAGGAAACAGCAGAGGGAACACCCCCCTATCCACATCGATGGAACAGTAGTGGAGAGGGTAGTAAGTTTTAAGTTCCTCGGCATACACATCACAGACAAACTGAATTGGTCCACTCACACAGACAGCATCGTGAAGAAGGCGCAGCAGCGCCTCTTCAACCTCAGGAGGCTGAAGAAATTCGGCTTGTCACCAAAAGCACTCACAAACTTCTACAGATGCACAATCGAGAGCATCCTGGCGGGCTGTATCACCGCCTGGTACGGCAACTGCTCCGCCCACAACCGTAAGGCTCTCCAGAGGGTAGTGAGGTCTGCACAACGCATCACCGGGGGCAAACTACCTGCCCTCCAGGACACCTACACCACCCGATGTTACAGGAAGGCCATAAAGATCATCAAGGACAACAACCACCCGAGCCACTGCCTGTTCACCCCGCTATCATCCAGAAGGCGAGGTCAGTACAGGTGCATCAAAGCTGGGACCGAGAGACTGAAAAACAGCTTCTATCTCAAGGCCATCAGACTGTTAAACAGCAACCACTAACACTGAGTGGCCGCTGCCAACACACTGACTCAACTCCAGCCACTTTAATAATGGGAATTGATGGGAAATGATGTAAAATATATCACTAGCCACTTTAAACAATGCTACCTAATATAATGTTTACATACCCTACATTATTCATCTCATATGTATACGTATATACTGTACTCTATATCATCTACTGCATCCTTATGTAATTACATGTATCACTAGCCACTTTAACTATGCCACTTTGTTTACATACTCATCTCATATGTATATACTGTACTCGATACCATCTACTGTATCTTGCCTATGCTGCTCTGTACCATCACTCATTCATATATCTCTATGTATATATTCTTATCCCCTTACACTGTGCATAAGACAGTAGTTTTGGAATTGTTAGTTAGATTACTTGTTGGTTATTACTGCATTGTCGGAACTAGAGGCACAAGCATTTCGCTACACTCGCATTAACATCTGCTAACCATGTGTATGTGACAAATAAATTTGATTAGATTTTTAACAGTCATTCAGCAGCCACCATGATGTAAGAGGACATGCAGCGTCCACACCATAGAAATAAAAATAGAACCATTTCCTGTGCTGCTGATACATTGTGCTGCCATGGGAACAGTGAATGGTGAACCCCTGTCTGCCCAGAGGACAAGCTGTTCTGGAGGTTGTCCCAAATTATACCCTGTTCCATATGCAGTGCACTACTTTTGACCAGGACCCATCGGGAAATAGGGTGCCATTTGAGACGCACTACCCTGGTCTATAGAAAGTAAAGTAGTGTAGGCACTGCCTGAGTCACTGTTCTATTGGCAACTGAACAAAGGGTTCACAACAACGGCGCCGCAGAAAGGGCAGACGTAGCGGCCTCCTGGTCAGGCTCCGTAGACGTGCTCATCACCCACCGTTCCCGAGTATACTACTCGCCAATATCCAGTCTCTTGACAACAAGAGATTGACATCAGAGATTGTAACATTCTCTGTTTCACGAAAAAATGTCTCTCTCGGGATATGTTGTCGGAATGAGTTCAGCCACCGGGCTTCTCCATGCATCGCGCCGACAGAGATAAACACCTCTCTGGGAAGAGGAAGGGCAGAGGTGTATGCTTCATGATTAACGACTCATGGTGTAATCATAACAACATACAGGATCTCAAGTCCTTCTGCTCACACGACCTAGAATTCCTTACTATCAAATGCCGGCCATATTATCTCCCAAGAGACTTCTCGTCAGTTATCGTCACAGCTGTGTACATTCCCTCTCAAGCAGACACCAAGACGCCCCTCAAAGAACTTCACTGGACTCTATGTAAATTGGAAACCATGTATCCTGAGGCTGCATTTATTGTAGCTGGGGGTTTTAATAAAGCTAATTTGAGAACAAGGCTACCTAAATTCTATCAGCATATTGATTGCACTACGCGCGGGTGTAATACACTGGATCACTGCTACTCTAACTTCCGCAATGCATACAAAGCCCTCCCCCGCTTTCCCTTCAGCAAATCCAACCACGACTCTATCTTGCTCCTACCATCTTATAGTCAGAAACTCAAACAGGATGTACCAGTAACTAGAACCATTCAGCGCTGGTCTGACCAATCGGAATCCACGCTTCAAGATTGTTTTGATCATGAGGACTGGGATATGTTCCGGTCAGCCTCAGACAACAACAGACAAGTTTATAAAGAAGTGCATTGGAGATGTTGTACCCACTGTGACCATTAAAACCTACCCTAAACAGAAATGTGAATGGGTGGCGGCATTCGCGGCAAAACTGAAAGCACGGAGCACCACATTTAACCATGGAAAGAGGTCTGGGAATATGGCTGAATATAAACGGTGGAGTTATTCCCTCCGCAAGGCAATCAAACAAGCGAAATGTCGGTACAGGGACAAAGTGGAGTCGCAATTCAAAGGCTCAGACACTAGATGCATGTGGCAAGTTCTACAGGAAATCACGGACTACAAAAAGAAAACCAGCCACGTCACGGACGCCGACATCTTGCTTCCAGACAAACTAAACATCTTCTTTGCCCGCTTTGAGGATAATACAGTGCCACCGTCGCGGCCCGCTAACAAGGACTATGCCCCCCCTCTCCTTCTCCGTGCCCGACATGAGTAAAACATTTAAACCATCGCAAGACTGCTGGCCCAGACGGCATCCCTAGCCATGTCCTCAGAGCATGCGCAGACCAGCTGGCTGGTGTGTTTACGGACATATTCAATCTCTGTCCCCACATGCTTCATGATGGCCACCATTGTTCTTGTACCCAAGAAGGCAATGATAACTGACCTAAATGACTACCGCCCCGTAGCACTCACTTCTGTCATCATGAAGTGCTTTGTGAGACTAGTCAAGGATCATATCACCTCCACCTTACCGGAAACCCTAGACCCACTTCAGTTTGCATACCGCGTACACATCACAGACAAACTGAAATGGTCCACCCACACAGACAGTGTGGTGAAGAAGGCACAACTGCACCTCTTCAACTTCAGGAGGCTGAAGAAATTTGGCTTGTCACCTAAAACCCTGACAAACATTTACAGATGCACAATCGAGAGTATCCTGTCGAGTTGTATCACAGCCTGGTACGGCAACTGCACCCCCCTCAACCGCAAGGCTCTCCAGAGGGTGGTGCGGTCTGCACAACGCATCACTGAGGGCAAACTACCTGCCCTCCATGACACCTACAGCACCCGTAGTCACAGGAAGGCCAAAAAGATCATCAAGGACAACCGGTCGGCCGGTGCGCTGTCTTAGTGGGAAGTACTGGTGGCCCACTTTGGCTAAGGACGTGAGGGTTTATGTTTCCTCTTGCTCGGTGTGCGCCCAGTGCAAGGCTCCTAGGCACCTGCCCAGAGGTAAGTTACACCTCTTACCCGTTCCATGTCCCCTTACCTCAGCCATGTCCTTACTTGTTAGATATTACTGCACGGTCGGAAATAGAAACACAAGCATTTTGCTACACTCGCATTAACATCTGCTAACAATGTGTATGTGACCAATAACATTTGATTTGATTCAGGACAACACATGATTGTGAGGTGTTAAATACATAGTTAATTATTGTAAGGTATTAAATACATAGTGAATTATTGTAAGGTATTAAATACATAGTGAGTTATTGTAAGGTATTAAATACATAGTGAGTTATTGTAAGGTATTAAATACATAGTTAATTATTGTGAGGTATTAAATACATAGTGAGTTAATGTTATTAAATACATAGTGAATTATTGTAAGGTATTAAATACATAGTGAGTTATTGTAAGGTATTAAATACATAGTTAATTATTGTGAGGTATTAAAGATGTAGTGAGTTATTGTGAGGTGTTATATTCATAGTGAATTATTGTAAGGTATTAAATACATAGTGAGTTATTGTAAGGTATTAAATACATAGTGAATTATTGTGAGGTATTAAATACATAGTTAATTATTGTGAGGTGTGATATACATAGTTAATTATTGTGAGGTATTAAATACATAGTTAATTATTGTGAGGTGTGATATACATACTGTAGTTGTCAGGTGGTGGGTGTAGCTGGTGCATGAAGTCAGGCGCAGGAGAGCAGAGATGAGTGAACAATGCACTTTACTTAAGAAAATAGCACCAAGTAACAATACCAATGTGTGAACGGTTGCCACAAAGCACGGGTGAAAACAGCTTCCGGCAGGGCAGGCGGAGGGGCAGGTTTCCGGGTCGAGAGCCAGACCCAGTCCCCCGGTGCGAACACCGAGGCCTCCCTGCAGTGACGGTCTGCGCTGGATTTCTGACGCAACACGGCCCGGTGAAGGTGTCTCCTCCGCGCGCCTAAACCAGTTGTCCACCGCAGGAGCCTCGATCTGCCTCTGATGCCAAGGCGCCAGAACCAGCTGGTACCCCAGTACGCACTGGAAGGGGGAGAGGTTAGTGGAGGAGTGTTGGCGCGAGTTCTGGGCCAGCTCTGCCCAGGGCACGAACGCCACCCAGTCCCCCAGCCGGTCCTGGCAATAAGACCTCAGAAACCTACCCACATCTGCCCATTACTCTCAGGGTGAAAACCCGAGGTAAGGCTGACCGAGACCCCCAGACGTTCCATGAACGCCCTCCAGACCCTCGACTTGAACTGGGGACCCCGATCAGACACTATATCCTCAGGCACCCCGTAGTGCCGGAAGACGTGTGTAAACAAGGCCTCCGCAGTCTGTAGGGCCGTAGGGAGACCGGGCAAAGGGAGGAGATGACAAGACTTAGAAAAACAATCCACAACGAACAGGATCGTGGTGTTACCCTGTGAGGGAGGAAGATCGGTCAGGAAATCCACAGACAGGTGCGACCATGGCCTTTGTGGAATGGGTAAGGGGTGTAACTTACCTCTGGGCAGGTGCCTAGGAGCCTTGCACTGGGCGCACACCGAGCAGGAGGAAACATAAACCCTCACGTCCTTAGCCAAAGTGGGCCACCAGTACTTCCCACTAAGACAGTGCACCGGCCGACCGATACCAGGATGACCAGAGAAGGGTAACATGTGGGCCCAATAGATCAGCCGGTCGCGGACAGCAGACAGAACATACAGACGCCCAGCTGGACACTGGAGGGGAGCGGGCTCTGTACGTAACACCTGCTCAATATCCGCGTCCAGCTCCCACACAACCGGCGCTACCAGGCAGGAGGCCGGGAGTATGGGAGTATGATCCATGAGCCGCTCCTCTGTGTCATACAGCCGGGACAGTGCGTCTGCCTTCGTATTTTGGGAACCTGATCTGTAGGACAGGGTAAACACAAAACGGGTAAAGAACATGGCCCACCTTGACTGACGAGGATTCAGTCTCCTAGCTGCCCGGATGTACTCCAGGTTGCGGTGGTCAATCCAGATGAGAAAAGGGTGTTTAGTCAAGCCAATGTCTCCACGCCTTCAAGGCTTTCACCACAGCCAACAACTCCCGGTCCCCCACATTATAGTTCCGCTCCGCCGGGCTGAGTTTCTTCGAGAAGAAAGCACAGGGGCGGAGCTCTGGTGGCGTGCCCAAGCGCTGAGATAGCACGGCTCCTAGCCGAGGTAAACAGAGCCCTTAGGTGACCAAAAGCCCTGTCCGCCTCAGCCGACCACTGCAAATGTACAGGACCCCCTTCAGCAGTGAGGTAATGGGAGCCACCACCTGGCCAAAACCCCGGATAAACCTCCGGTAGTAATTGGCAAACCCTAAAAACTGCTGCACCTCCTTTACCGTGGTGGGAGTCGGCCAATTGCGCACGGCTGAAATGCGGTCCCTCTCCATCTCCACCCCTGAGGTGAAAATGCGGTACCCTAGCAAGGAGACGGCCTGCTGGAAGAACAGTCATTTCTCAGCCTTGACGTACAGGTCATGCTCCAACAATAGTCCAAGCACCCTGCTCCGCTACACATGCTCGGCGCGTGTAGTGGAGTATATCAGAATGCCATCAATAAACACCACTACACCCTGCCCGTGCAGGTCCCTGAAAATCTTGTCTACAAAGGCTTGGAAAACTGACAGAGCATTCATCAACCCGTACGGCATGACGAGGTACTCATAATGCTCTGAAAGCCGTCTTCCACTCGTCTCCCTCCCGGATATGCACCAGGTTGTACTCGCTCCTGAGATCTAGTTTCGTGAAGAAGCGCACCCCGTGCATTGACTCAATCGCCGTGGCGATGAGAGGTAGTGGGTAACTGTACCTCACCATGATTTGATTTAGACCTCGATAGTCAATACACGGGCGCAGACCTTGCTCCATCTTCTTCACAAAAAATAAACTTGAGGAGGCGGGTGAAGTGGAAGACCGAATGTACCCCTGACGCAGGGATTCGGAGACATATGTCTCCATAGCCGCCGTCTCCGCTTGTGACAGGGGATACACGTGACTCCTGGGAAGTGCGGCATCTACAAAGAGATTTATCGCACAATCCCCCGTCGATGGGGTGGTAATTGAGTCGCCTTCTTCTTACAGAAAGCGAGAGCCAAATCGGCATATTCAGGGGAATGCGCACTGTGAAGACCTGGTCTGGACTTTCCACCGTAGTAGCACCAACGGAAACCCCTAAACACCTCCCCAAGCACTCTCATGACCACCCCATGAGAGCCCTCCGTTGCCACGAAACAGTGGGATCATGACAGACTAACCAGGGTAGGCCTAGCACCACGGGAAACGCAGGAGAATCAATAAGGAAGAGACTGATTCTCTCCTTATGACCCTCCTGCGTCACCATGCCCAGGGGCGCGGTGACCTCCCTAATCAACTCGGACCCTAATGGTCGACTGTCTAGGGCGTGAACTGGGAAGGGCATATCCACAGGAACAATGGGGATCCCTAATTTATGGGCAAATGATCTGTCAATGAAATTCCTGCGACTGAATCGATGAGCGCCTTATGCTGGGAATGCGGGAAAACTAGGATGAACATGAAACGGAACTTCCTCCGGTCTCCCGAAGCACAGCACCTCCCTGTTCCATGGGCGCCGGAGCGGTGGTGCTGGGGGATGGAACCGACGGACCCCGATCTGGACGTCTGCGGGTAGCCAGCAGGTTATCCAACCGAATGGACAGGTCCACCAGCTGGTCGAAAGTGAGGGTGGTGTCCCTGCAGGCCAATTCCTGACGGACATCTTCGTGCAAACTGCAACGACAGTGGTCGATCAGGGTCCCGTCATTCCATCCCACGCCAGCGGCCAGGGTCCGGAAGTCCAGAGCGAACTCCTGGGCGCTCCTCGTCCCCTGCCTCAGATGTACGAGACGTTCAAATCTTCGAAGTGGTCCAGCGGCGCATCTCCTTCTCCCCACACGGCGTTGGCCCACTCCAGGGCTCTCCCTGAGAGGCATGAGACGAGGGCAGACACCATCTCTCGGTCCGAAGGCGCCGGGTGGACGGTTGCTAGGTAGAGCTCCAGCTGTAATAGGAAACCCTGACATTGTGCAACCGTCCCATAATACTCCCTAGGGAGGGCAAGACAAATCCCACTGGGACCGGGTGAAAGATGGGCGAGTAGTGGAGACCTTGGTTGAGCTGGCGGAGGCGCTGGAGGACCTCCCTTTCTCTCCCAGCGATCCATAGTCTGTAGGACGCGGTCCATGGTGGCGCCGAGATGATGGAGCATCGTCGCTTGCTCCTGGATGCGCTCCTCGACCCCAATAACAGGGGTACCGGCTCCTGCTGACTCCATGATGTTTCTGGGTGTGTGATTCTGTCAGGTGGTGGGTGTAGCTGGTGCATGAAGTCAGGCGCAGGAGAACAGAGATGAGTGAACAACGCACTTTACTTAAGAAAATAGCACCAAGTAACAATACCAATGTGCGAACAATAATGGTTGCCACAAAGCACGGGTGAAAACAGCACCCGGAAAGAACCAGCCGGAAACCGACCTGAACGACAAACAATCACACACAAAGACATGGGGAAACAGAGGGTTAAATACATGACCAGTAATAGGAAAATGACAACCAGGTGTGTGGAAAACAAAGACAAAACCAATGGAAAATGAAAAGTGGATCGGCGATGGCTAGAAGACCGGCAACGTCGACCGCCGAGCGCCGCCCGAACAAGGAGAGGAACCGACTTCGGTGGAAGTCGTGACAATAGTTAATTATTGTGAGGTGTGATATACATAGTTAATTATTGTGAGGTGTAATATACATAGTGAGTTATTGTGAGGTGTAATATACATAGTGATTATACATAGTTAATTATTGTGAGGTGTGATATACATAGTTAATTATTGTGAGGTGTAATATACATAGTGAGTTATTGTGAGGTGTAATATACATAGTATTTATATTCATAGTGAGGTGTGATATACATAGTTTATTTATTGTTATTGAGGTGTGATATACATAGTTAATTATTGTGAGGTGTTATATTCATAGTTAGTTATTGTGAGGTGTGATATACATAGTTAATTATTGTGAGGTGTTATATTCATAGTGAGTTATTGTGAGGTGTTATATTCATAGTGAGTTATTGTGAGGTCTGATATACATAGTGAGTTATTGTGAGGTGTTATATACAGTTGAAGTCGGAAGTTTACATACACCTTAGCCAAATACATTTAAACTCAGTTTTTCACAATTCCTGACATTTAATCCAGGCAAAAATTCCCTGTTTTAGGTCAGTTAGGATCACCACTTTATTTTAAGAATGTGAAATGTCAGAATATTAGTAGAGAGATTTATTTCAGCTTTTATTTCTTTCATCACATTCCCAGTGGTTCAGAAGTTTACATACACTCAATTTGTATTTGGTAGCGTTGCCTTTAAATTGTTTAACTTGGGTCAAACGTTTCGGGTAGCCTTCTACAAGCTTCCCACAATAAGTTGGGTGAATTTTGGCCCATTCCTCCTGACGAAGCTGGTGTAACTGAGTCAGGTTTGTGGGCTTCCCTGTTCGCACACACTTTTTCAGTTCTGCCCACACATTTTCTATAGGATTGAGGTCAGGGCTTTGTGATGGCCACTCCAATATCTTGACTTTGTTGTCCTTAAGCCATTTTACCACAACTTTGTAAGTATGCTTGGGGTCATTGTCCATTTGGAAGACCCATTTGCGACCAAGCTTTAACTTCCTGACTGATGTCTTGAGATGTTACTTTAATATTTCCACATCATTTTCCTCCCTCATGATGACATCTATTTTGTGAAGTGCACCAGTCCCTCCTGCAGCAAATTACCCCCACAATATGATGCTGCCACCTTCGTGCTTCACGGTTGGGATGGTGTTCTTCGGCTTGCAAGCCCCCCCCCTTTTTCCTCCAAACATAACGATGGTCATTATGGCCAAACAGTTCTATTTTTGTTTCATCAGACCAGAGGACATTTCTCCAAAAAGTACGATTTTTTTTCTGGCTTTTTTATGACGGTTTTGGAGCAGTAGCTTCTTCCTTGCTGAGCGGCCTTTCAGGTTATGTCGATATAGGACTTGTTTTACTGTGGATATAGATACTTTTGTACCTGTTTCCTCCAGAATCTTTTAAATTTTTTAAATTTAATTTGACCCGCTTTTCTCCCCAATTTCGTGGTATCCAATTGTTAGTAATTACTGTCTTATCTCATCGCTACAACTCCCATACGGGCTTGGGAGAGACGAAGTTCCTCCGAAACACAACCAAGCCGCACTGCTTTTTAACACAGCGCACCTCCAACCCAGAAGCCAGCCGCACCAATGTGTCGGAGGAAACACCATGCACCTGGCAACCTTGGTTAGCGCGTGCTGCGCCCGGCCTGCCACATGAGTCGCTGGTGCGCGATGAGGCAAGGATATCCCTACCGGCCAAACCCTCCCTAAACTGGACGATGCTAGGCCAATTGTGCATCAGAGCCTGGGCGCGAACGCAGAGTCTCTGGTGGCACAGCTAGCGCTGCGATGCAGTGCCCTAGACCACTGCGCCAGCCGGGAGGCCCACTCCTCCAGAATCTTCACAAGGTCCTTTGCTGTTGTTCTGGGATTGATTTGCACTTCTCGCACCAACATACGTTCATCTCTAGGAGACAGAACGCGTCTCCTTCCTGAGCGGTATGACGGCTGCGTGGTCCCATGGTGCTTATACTTGCATACTATTGTTTGTACAGATGAACATGGTACCTTCAGGCATTTGGAAATTGCTCCTAAGGATGAACCAGGCTTGTGGAGGTCTACAATTTTTTTCTAAGGTCTTGGCTGATTTCTTTTGATTTTCCCATGATGTCAAGCAAAGAGGCACTGAGTGTGAAGGTAGGCCTTGAAATACATCCACAGGTACACCTCCGATTGACTCAAATAATGTCAATTAGCCTATCAGAAGCTTCTAATGCCATGACATCATTTTCTGGAATTTTCCAAGCTGTTTAAAGGCACAGTCAACTTAGTGTATGTAAACTTCTGACCCACTGGAATTGTGATACAGTGAATTATAAGTGAAATAATCTGTCTGTAAACAATTGTTGGAAAAATGACTTGTGTCATGCACAAAGTAGATGTCCTAACCGACTTGTCAAAACTATTGTCTGTTAACAAGAAATGTGTGGAGTGGTTGAAAGGCGAGTTTTAATGGCTCCAACCTGAGTGTATGTAAACCTCCGACTTCAACTGTACATAGTGTATGGTGTTATATACTGTACATAGTGTATGGTGTTATATACTGTACATAGTGAATGGTGTTATATACTGTACATAGTGAATGGTTTTATATACTGTACATAGTGAATGGTGTTATATACTGTACATAGTGAATGGTGTTATATACTGTACATAGTGAATGGTGTTATATACTGTACATAGTGAATGGTGTTATATACTGTACATAGTGAATGGTGTTATATACTGTACATAGTGAATGGTGTTATATACTGTACATAGTGAATGGTGTTATATACTGTACATAGTGAATGGTGTTATATACTGTACATAGTGAATGGTTTTATATACTGTACATAGTGAATGGTGTTATATACTGTACATAGTGAATGGTGTTATATACTGTACATAGTGAATGGTGTTATATACTGTACATAGTGAATGGTGTTATATACTGTACATAGTGAATGGTGTTATATACTGTACATAGTGAATGGTGTTATATACTGTACATAGTGAATGGCAACTGGAGAAGACTGGAAGATAACAGATCAAAGGACTAATGCTGCATGATTTAAGGTGTTCATTCAAAAACAGAGAGAGAAAAGATAGAAATTAAGAAAGAGAACAGAAAAGGGGAAGGGGGATACCTAGTCAGTTGTCCAACTGAATGTATTCAACTGAAATGTGTCTTCCACATTTAACCCAACCGCTCTGAATCAGAGAGGCTCGGGGATTCGATCCAGCAACATTCCGGTTACTGGCCCAACGCTCTAACCACTAGGCTAAGAGAGAGAGGTGTGTGTGTGTGTGTGTGTGTGTGTGTGCGTGTGTGCGTGTGTGTGTGTGTGTGTGTGTGTGTGTACTCACGCTGGGGGTGATGTGTGTGACCTGGGTCTTGAGGCTGAAGGCCAGGGTGGCTCCAGAGGGACTGGCTGAGGAGGCAGAGCGTGATGTCAGCAGTAGCACCGCCTCCATTGGCCTCAGGAAGGAACAGGAGTACTGCACGGTCACCTCCACACAACGCCCCTAGTGGAGAGCAGGACAGAGTGTAAGGTGGGGCAGAGACGGGAAAAGCCATGGGATCAATGGAAGACCAGTCAAGACACTGAACACCAGTTGAGAAGACAGGCAGCCAGTTAACTCTAAAACAGTTAGAGAGAAAGACAGAGCCAGGATAGACAGAGAAAGACAGAGCCAGGATAGACAGAGAAAGACAGAGCCAAGATAGACAGAGAACGACAGAGAAAGACAGAGCCAGGATAGACAGAGAACGACAGAGAAAGACAGAGCCAGGATAGACAGAGAACGACAGAGCCAGGATAGACAGAGAACGACAGAGAAAGACAGAGCCAGGATAGACAGAGAAAGACGACAGGATAGACAGAGAAAGACAGAGCCAAGATAGACAGAGAACGACAGAGAAAGACAGAGCCAGGATAGACAGAGAACGACAGAGCCAGGATAGACAGAGAACGACAGAGAAAGACAGAGCCAGGATAGACAGAGAAAGACAGAGCCAGGATAGACAGAGAAAGACAGAGCCAGGATAGACAGAGAATGACAGAGCCAGGATAGACAGAGAAAGACAGAGCCAGGATAGACAGAGAAAGACAGAGCCAGGATAGACAGAGAAAGACAGAGCCAGGATAGACAGAGAAAGACAGAACCAGGACGGAGAGACAAAGACAGTGGCTGTGTCTGAATGCCCATACTTGCATTCTAAATAACAGGCATTTTGGGTACATGAAAACAGAACCTTTATAGTATATGACATTTAAATGATGTAGTATAGTTTAAATGCCAGGATGTTACACTCATTTTGGTTTTTCATCCAGAATTCCCTGCACACTATTACCTAAGATAATCCTCTTTCCAGACACGTGTTTCACAGCAGTTGATAATCAGATAGATTGATGCGTTGTACCAAAATGAACGGAGGGAATCAACACAGATGACATCTTCAGTATGGATGAGCCTAGTATGTTGACATTTGTTGATTACTGCATTAGATTTGACGATACAGTACATTCTAAATAGTACGCAGTATGATTGCTAGTATGTTGACATTTGTTGATTACTGCATTAGATTTGACGATACAGTACATTCTAAATAGTACGCAGTATGATTGCTAGTATGTTGACATTTGTTGATTACTGCATTAGATTTGACGATACAGTACATTCTAAATAGTACGCAGTATGATTGCTAGTATGTTGACATTTGTTGATTACTGCATTAGATTTGACGATACAGTACATTCTAAATAGTACGCAGTATGATTGCTAGTATGTTGACATTTGTTGATTACTGCATTAGATTTGACGATACAGTACATTCTAAATAGTACGCAGTATGATTGCTAGTATGTTGACATTTGTTGATTACTGCATTAGATTTGACTATACATTCTAAATAGTACATATGATTGCTAGTATGTTGACATTTGTTGATTACTGCATTAGATTTGACTATACTGTACATTCTAAATAGTACGCAGTATGATTGCTACACAGTATGTAGTTTTAGTAAGTAGTAGACCAGACAAATTTCAGAAGAGATGGGAAATGATCTTCATCTCACAAGGTAACTGAGCAGAACAGCTCTGGAGGACTGGGGTGAGGAACACTGCTGTCCTACAGGGTTAGGGGTTAGTGGTTAGGGGTTAAGGGATATGGATTAGGGGTTATGGATTAGGGGTTATGGATTAGGGGTTATGGATTAGGGGTTATGGATTAGGGGTTATGGATTAGGGGTTATGGATTAGGGTTATGGGGGTTAGGGTAGGGGTTATGGTTAGAGGTTATGGATAGGGGTTATGGGTAGGGGTTATGGATAGGGTTATGGATAGGGTTATGGATTAGGGGTTATGGATTAGGGGTTATGGATTAGGGGTTAGGGGTTATGGGTTATGGATAGGGGTTATGGGTTATGGATAGGGGTTATGGATAGGGGTTATGGATAGGGTTATGGGTTATGGATAGGGGTTATGGATAGGGGTTATGGTTAGGGGTTAGGGGTTATGGATAGGGGTTATGGTTAGGGGTTATGGATAGGGGTTATGGTTAGGGGTTATGGTTAGGGGTTATGGATAGGGGTTATGGTTAGGGGTTATGGTTAGGGTTATGGTTAGGGGTTATGGTTAGGGGTTATGGATAGGGGTTATGGATAGGGGTTATGGGATAGGGGTTAGGGGTTATGGTTAGGGGATACGGGTAGGGGATATGGTCAGGGTTATGGTTAGGGGTTATGGTTAGGGGTTAGGAGTTATGGAAAGGGATTATGGTTCGGGGATATGGTTAGGGTTATGGTTAGGGGTTATGGTTAGGGGTTATGGTTAGGGGATATGGTTAGGGGTTATCGGTTATGGTTAGGGGTTATGGTTAGGGGTTATGGTTAGGGTTATGGGTTATGGTTAGGGGTTATGGATAGGGGTTATGGATTATGGATTAGGGGTTATGGATAGGGGTTATGGATAGGGTTATGGATTAGGGGTTATGGATTAGGGTTATGGATAGGGGTTAGAGTTAGGGTTAGGGTTATGGATAGGGGTTATGGTTAGGGGTTATGGATAGGGCTTATGGATTAGGGGTTATGGATTAGGGGTTATGGTTAGGGTTATGGGGTATGGATAGGGGTTATGGATAGGGGTTATGGTTAGGGGTTATGGATTAGGGGTTATGGTTAGGGGTTATGGGTTATGGATAGGGGTTATGGATAGGGTTATGGTTAGGGGTTATGGTTAGGGTTATGGGTTATGGATAGGGGGTTATGGATAGGGTTATGGGATAGGGGTTAGGGGGGTTATGGTTAGGGATACGGGTAGGGGATATGGTCAGGGTTATGGTTAGGGGTTATGGTTAGGGGTTTGGAGTTATGGAAAGGGGTTATGGTTCGGGATATGGTTAGGGGATATGGTTAGGGGTTATGGTTAGGGTTATGGTTCGGGTTAGGAGTTATGGTTAGGGGTTTGGAGTTATGGAAAGGGGTTATGGTTCGGGGATATGGTTAGGGATATGATTAGGGGTTATGGTTAGGGGTTATGGGTTATGGATAGGGGTTATGGTTAGGGGTTATGGGTTATGGTTAGGGTTATGGTTAGGGGTTATGGGTTATGGTTAGGGTTATGGTTAGGGTTATGGTTAGGGGATATGGTTAGGGTTATGGTTAGGGGTTATGGTTCGGGGTTAGGAGTTATGGTTAGGGGTTATGGGTTATGGGTTATGGATAGGGGTTATGGATTAGGGGTTATGGATAGGGGTTATGGATAGGGGTTATGGATTAGGGGATATGGATTAGGGTTATGGATAGGGTTATGGATTAGGTTATGGATTAGGGGTTAGGGTTATGGATTAGGGTTATGGATAGGGGTTATGGGGTTATGGATAGGTTATGGTTAGGGGTTATGGATAGTTATGGATTAGGTTATGGATAGGTTATGGATTAGGGGTTATGGATTAGGGGTTATGGTTAGGGGTTATGGATAGGGGTTATGGATTAGGGGTTATGGATAGGCTTATGGATTAGGCGTTATGGATTAGGGGTTAGGGGTTATGGATTATGGGTTATGGATAGGGGTTATGGTTAGGGGTTATGGATAGGGGTTAGGGGTTATGGAAAGGGGTTATGGTTCGGGGTTATGGTTAGGGGTTATGGTTAGGGATTATGGTTAGGGGTTATGGTTAGGGGTTAGGGGTTATGGTTAGGGGTTAGGGGTTATGGTTAGGGGTTATGGTTAGGGGATATGGTTCGGGGTTAGGAGTTATGGTTAGGGGTTATGGGTTATGGTTAGGGTTATGGTTAGGGGTTATGGTTAGGGGTTATGGGTTATGGTTAGGGTTATGGTTAGGGGTTATGGTTAGGGGATATGGTTATGGGTTATGGATAGGGGTTATGATTTGGGGTTATGGTTAGGGGTTATGGTTAGGGGTTATGGGTAGGGGTTATAGTTAGGGGTTAAGGGTTATGGTTAGGGTTATGGTTAGGGGTTAAGGGTTATGGTTAGGGGTTACGGGTAGGGCTAAGGGGTATGGTTAGGGTTACAGGTAGGGTTTAGGGGTTAGGGGTAGGGGTTAGGGGTTACGGGTTACGGGTAGGGGTTATGGTTAGGGGTTACGGGTAGGGGTTATGGTTAGGGTTATGGGGTAGGGGTTAGGGGTTACGGGTTAGGGGTTAGGGGTTAGGGGTTAAGGGTTAGGGGTTATGGGTTAAGGGGTAGGGTTAAGGGTTAGGGGTAGGGGTTACGGGTAGGGTTAGGGGTTATGGTTAGGGGTTATGGTTAGGGGTTATGGGTAGGGGTTATGGTTAGGTGTTAGGGGTTATGGTTAGGGGTTATGGTTAGGGGTTATGGGTAGGTTATGGTTAGGGTTATGGTTAGGGGTTATGGGTTAGGGGGTTAGGGGTAGGGGTTACGGGTTATGATTAGGGGTTACGGGTAGGGGTATAGGGGTTATGGGTAGGGGTTATGGTTAGGGGTTACGGGTAGGGGTTATGGGTAGGGGTTATGGTTAGGGCTTATGGGTAGGGGTTAGGGGTAGGGGTTAGGGGTTACGGGTTAAGGGTTAGGGGTAGGGGTTACGGGTAGGGGTTACGGGTAGGGCCATGGTTAGGGGTTACGGGTTACGGGTAGGGGTTACGGTTAGGGGTTATGGTTAGGGGTTATGGTTAGGGGTTATGGGTAGGGGTTACGGGTAGGAGATAGGGGTTAGGGGTTAGGGTTATGGTTAGGGGTTATGGTTAGGGGTTATGGTTCGGGGTTAAGGGTTATGGTTAGGGGTTATTGGTAGGGTTAAGGGTTAGGGGTTAAGGGTTATGGTTAGGGGTTATGGTTAGGGGTTATGGTTTGGGGTTAAGGGTTATGGTTAGGGGTTATGGGTCGGAGTTAAGGGTTACGGGTAGGGGGTACGGGTAGGATTTAAGGGGTTACGGGTAGGGATTAGGGGTAGGGGTCAGAGATAGAAGGGCTTACTTAGGAGGGATGGTGATGGAAGCTCCTTGGGGCAAGGAGAAATGATGGGCCTCCTTCCCTACGATGGAGGCATGGTAGAACATCGTTCTGGAGGACGGGCTCTTCAGACGCACCTGGAACACACACACACACACACACACACACACACACACACACACACACACACACACACACACACACACACACACACACACACACAGGCTGTAAGACAGGGTTACCCAGGGCTAGTGCTGTGTGATGGAGAGAGAGACCTGCCTGCTTGGTGAAGGTGTGGTGCAGGCTGCCAGACAGGGTTACCCAGGGCTAGTGCTGTGTGATGGAGAGAGAGACCTGCCTGCTTGGTGAAGGTGTGGTGCAGGCTGCCAGACAGGGTTACCCAGGGCTAGTGCTGTGTGATGGAGAGTGAGACCTGCCTGCTTGGTGAAGGTGTGGTGCAGGCTGCCAGACAGGGTTACCCAGGGCTAGTGCTGTGTGATGGAGAGAGACCTGCCTGCTTGGTGAAGGTGTGATACAGGCTGCCAGACAGGGTTACCCAGGGCTAGTGCTGTGTGATGGACAGAGAGACCTGCCTGCTTGGTGAAGGTGTGGTGCAGGCTGCCAGACAGGGTTACCCAGGGCTAGTGCTGTGTGATGGAGAGAGACCTGCCTGCTTGGTGAAGGTGTGGTGCAGGCTGCCAGACAGGGTGATGGTTCTCCTGGGAAGGTACTGGGGCAGCTTCTCATACAGGTAAACACACAGCATCAACATCAGAACAGGGTTCGAGTCTGACAGCTCTGTGGGCTGGATGTCTATGTCCAGACAGAGCAGTGTGAAGGCCTGGCTGAGGATGATACTGTTGTGGAGGTTCTGTTCCAGGCGGCTGATGCTGGTGTACATCCTCTGGAGATGACTGGGGATCTGTGGGACCGGAGAGACCAGAGGGTATACAGGGGTGACTCTGACAGTCAACACTGAGCCAGTTTCCCAGACACAGATTAAGCCTTATCTGCTACCACAGTCAGACGAATCAAAACCAGTCGAGTTTAGATGAGTCTAGATTTACTGACAATTTCCCAACGAGTAGACGAGGACAAGAGTTGACCAGGAATAGGAGGAGAGAACACAGTATCATCACTCTGTACCCGGTACCCCCTGTATATAGCCTCCACATTGACTCTGTACCGGTACCCTCTGTATATAGCCTCCTCCACATTGACTCTGTACCAGTACCCCTGTATATAGCCTCCACATTGACTCTGTGCCGGTACCCCTGTATATAGCCTCCACATTGACTCTGTACCGGGTACCCCTGTATATAGCCTCCACATTGACTCTGTACCGGTACCCTCTGTAAATAGCCTCCACATTGACTCTGTAAATAGCCGGTTGACCCTCTGTATATAGCCTCCACATTGACTCTGTACCGGTACCCTCTGTAAATAACCTCCACATTGACTCTGTACCAGGTACCCTCTGTATATAGCCTCCACATTGACTCTGTACCGGTACCCTCTGTATATAGCCTCCACATTGACTCTGTACCAGTACCCTCTGTATATAGCCTCCACATTGACTCTGTACCAGTACCCTCTGTAAATAGCCTCCACATTGACTCTGTACCAGTACCCTCTGTAAATAGCCTCCACATTGACTCTGTACCAGTACCCTCTGTAAATAGCCTCCACATTGACTCTGTACCAGTACCCTCTGTATATAGCCTCCACATTGACTCTGTACCAGTACCCTCTGTAAATAGCCTCCACATTGACTCTGTACCAGTACCCTCTGTATATAGCCTCCACATTGACTCTGTACCGGTACCCCCTGTATATAGCCTCCACGTTGACTCTGTACCGGTACCCCCTGTATATAGCCTCCACATTGACTCTGTTTCGGTCCACATTGCCCTCTGTAAATAGCCTCCACATTGACTCTGTACCAGTACCCCCTGTATATAGCCTCCACATTGACTCTGTACCAGTACCCTCTGTATATAGCCTCCACATTGACTCTGTACCAGTACCCCCTGTATATAGCCTCCACATTGACTCTGTACCAGTACCCTCTGTATATAGCCTCCACATTGACTCTGTACCAGTACCCTCTGTAAATAGCCTCCACATTGACTCTGTACCAGTACCCCCTGTATATAGCCTCCACATTGACTCTGTACCCCTCTGTAAATAGTACTCTGTACCGGTCTGTATATAGCCTCCACATTGACTCTGTACCGGTACCCCTGTATATAGCCTCCACATTGACTCTGTACCGGTACCCCTGTATATAGCCTCCACATTGACTCTGTACCAGTACCCTGTAAATAGCCTCCACATTGACTCTGTACCTCCACATTGACTCTGTACCCCCTGTATATAGCCTCCACATTGACTCTGTACCAGTACCCTCTGTATATAGCCTCCACATTGACTCTGTACCAGTACCCCCTGTATATAGCCTCCACATTGACTCTGTACCAGTACCCTCTGTATATAGCCTCCACATTGACTCTGTACCGGTACCCCCTGTATATAGCCTCCACATTGACTCTGTACCTCCACATTGGTACCCCCTGTATATAGCCTCCACATTGACTCTGTACCGGTACCCCTGTATATAGCCTCCACATTGACTCTGTACCGGTACCCCTGTATATAGCCTCCACATTGACTCTGTACCAGTACCCCTGTATATAGCCTCCACATTGACTCTGTACCGGTACCCCTGTATATAGCCTCCACATTGACTCTGTACCGGTACCCTCTGTAAATAGCCTCCACATTGACTCTGTGCCGACTCTGTACCCCCTCTGTATATAGCCTCCACATTGACTCTGTACCGGTACCCCCTGTATATAGCCTCCACATTGACTCTGTACCGGTACCCCCACTGTAAATAGCCTCCACATTGACTCTGTACCAGTACCCTCTGTAAATAGCCTCCACATTGACTCTGTACCGGTACCCCCTGTATATAGCCTCCACATTGACTCTGTACCGGTACCCTCTGTAAATAGCCTCCACATTGACTCTGTACCGGTACCCCTCTGTAAATAGCCTCCACATTGACTCTGTACCGGTACCCTCTGTAAATAGCCTCCACATTGACTCTGTACCGGTACCCTCTGTAAATAGCCTCCACATTGACTCTGTACCGGTACCCTCTGTAAATAGCCTCGCTTGTTATTTTACTGTCGCTGTTTAAGTTTGTGTAACTTTTATTTTCTATTTGAAATTTTTACTTAACACTTATTTCTTAATTTTTTCTTAAATCTTCTTAAAGCATCGTTGGTTATTGTTGTATTCGGAGCATGTGACAAGTAACATTTGATTTGATTTAATTAGCTTTTTTAACACAGGCCCGTACCAGAAAGGGACAGTAGGCAGCCAGCACAGCAGCCAGAACCAGGCCGTCTGCCAGGTCCAGGTCAAAGTTCACCACCCAGCGGGCTGATGGGACGTCTCCTGGTTAATGAGCAGAATATAGGTAACAGAAGAGTTGTGGATGTCTCTTTGGATCTGTCTCTGTCTCTACCTCTGTCAATCTCTGTCTCTATCTCTCTGTCTCTACCTCTGTCAATCTCTGTCTCTACCTCTCTGTCTCTACTTCTCTGTCTCTACCTCTCTGTCTCTACATCCCTCCACATCCTCTGTCTCTACCCCTGTCTCTAGCCTCTTGCCTCACATGACTCTGTCTCCTTGTTCTATTTTCTATTTGACCTTCTTTTACCCCCTGTCTCTAGCCTCCCTGTCTCTAAAGCATTGACTCTTGTTGTATTCGGAGCTGTGACCCCTCCTGTTTGATTTAATTAGCTGTCTCTACATTGTACCAGACTCTGTAGGCAGCTCCTGTCTCTGCCTCCCTGTCTCTACCTCCAGTCTCTCCACCCAGACTCTGTCTCGTCTCCTGGTACCTCTCTGTAACAGACCTCTTGTCTCTGTCTCCCTGTCTCTACTCTCTGTCTCTACCTCTGTCTCTGCACTCCCTGTCTCTACCTCCCTGTCTCTACCTCTCTGTCCTCCTCTGTCTCTGACTCTGTCTCTGCCTCCTGTCTCTACCTTGTCCTTCCACTGCTTCTCTCCTTAGCCTCCCACATGGACTCTGTACCGGTACCCCCTGTCTCTAGCCTCCACATTGACTCTGTGCAGGTCTCTACCCCTGAACCTCCCTGTCTCTAGCCTCCACATGGACTCTGTCTCTCAGTACCTCTGTAAATAGCCTCCACACCTGTTTGACTCTGTACTGGTCTCACCCTCTCTTTACTCCTTTTAAGTTTGTCTTAACTTTTCTCTACCTCTCTGTCTTTCTATTTGAATTTCTTAAATCTCTGATGTCGCATCGTCTTGTTGTCTTAACTGTCTCTATCTCTCTGTCTTAAATCTTACCCTCCCTGTGTCTACCTCCTGTCTCTATCCCTACCCTCCTGTCTCAGTCTCGACCTGCCTCTCTGTCTCTACCTTGTCTCTACTCTGCCTGTCTCATAACTACCTCCCTGTCTCTGCCACTCCTCTTGTCTCTATTTTCTTTAAATCTTCTGCCCTAAGTCTCATGCCTCCCGTCTCTACCAGTCTCTGATGTCTCTGCTCTGTGCGTGTCTAGCATCCCTGGACATGTCTACATCTTGATATGCAGTAGAACCAGGCTGTCTCTCTGCCATTTGATCTCTGTTTACCATTATCTTGATGGGTCTCTATCTCTGTCTGCCTTTTAACACAGGCCCGGTAACAGTCTCTGTCTCTCTGTCTGCCTAGTCTGTCTCTCTCTCGGTCTCTTCCTGTCTCTACCTCCTGTCTCTGTCTCTACCTCTCTGTCTCTACCTCTCTGTCTCTATCTCTCTGTCTCTACCTCTGTCTCTACCTCTGTCTCTACCTCTCTGTCTCTACCTCCCTGTCTCTACCTCCCTGTCTCTCTGTCTCTACCTCCCTGTCTCAACTCTCCTGTCTCTACCTCTCTGTCTCTCTCCTCCTCTGCCTACCTCTCTGTCTCTCTCTCTACCTCCTGTCTCTACTGGTCTCTACCTCTCTCTATACTCTACCTCTCTGTCTCTAATCATCTCTCTCTCTACCTCCCTCTGTGTCTCTCTCTCTGTCTCTCCTCTGTCTCTGATGTCTCTACCTCTCTGTCTCTGTCTCTACCTCTGTCTCTGTCTCTGTCTCTCTCTGTCTCTCCTCTCTGTCTCTACTCTCCTGTCTCTACTCTCTCTGTCTCTACCTCTCTCTGTCTCTACCTCTGTCTCTACCTCTCTGTCTCTACCTCTCTGTCTCTACCTCTCTGTCTCTACCTCGGTCTCTGCCTCTCTGTCTCTACCTCTCTGTCTCTACCTCCTGTCTCTACATCCCTGTCTCTACCTCCTTGTCTCTTTCCTCCCTGTCTCTACCTCCCTGTCTCTACCTCCCTGTGTCTCTACCTCTCTGTCTCTACCTCTCTGTCTCTCCTCCCTGTCTCTACCTCCTTGTCTCTACTTCCCCTGGACACTCTGTCTCTCTATCTCTTGTCCTGTCTCCTCGCCTCTCTACCTCCCTGTCTCTACCTCCTGTCTCTACCTCCTGTCTCTACCTCTCTGTCTCTACCTCTCTGTCTCTACCTCCCTGTCTCTGCCTCTGTCTCTACCTCTGTCTCTACTCCTCTCTGTCTCTACCTCCTGTCTCTACCTCCCTGTCTCTACCTCCCTGTCTCTACCTCTCTGTCTCTACCTCCTCTGTCTCTACCTCTCTGTCTCTACCTCTTTCTCTACCTCTCTGTCTCTACCTCCCTGTCTCTACCTCCTGTCTCTACCTCTGTCTCTACCTCTGTCTCCTCCTGTCTCTCTCTCTGTCTCTACTCTCTGTCTCTACCTCTCTCTGTCTCTACCTCTCTGTCTCTCTCTCCTGTCTCTACCTCCTGCCTCTACCTCCCTGTCTCTCCTCTGCTCTGCTCCTCTCTGTCTCTACCTCTCTGTCTCTACTTCTGTCTCTACCTCCCTGTCTCTACTTCTCCTCTGTCTCTACCTCTCTGTCTTTACCTCTCTGTCTCTACCTCTCTGTCTCTACCTCCTCTCTGTCTCTACCTCCTGTCTCTTCTGTCTCTACCTCTCTGTCTCTACCTCTCTTTCTCTACTTCTCTGTCTCTACCTCCGCCTGTCTCTACCTCTCTGTCTCTACTCTCTCTGTCTCTACCTCTCTGTCTCTACCTCTCTGTCTCTACCTCTCTGTCTCTGCCTCTCTGTCTCTACCTCCTGTCTCTACCTCCTGTCTCTACCTCTCTGTCTCTACCTCTCTGTCTCTAACTCTCCTGTCTCTACCTCCCTGTCTCTACCTCTCTGTCTCTACCTCTCTGTCTCTCTCTGTCTCTCCTTTCTGTCTCTACCTCCCTGTCTCTACCTCTCTGTCTCTACCTCTCTGTCTCTACCTCTCTGTCTCTACCTCTCTGTCTCTACCTCTCTTTCTCTGGTTACTCTGTCTCTACCTCACTCTGTCTCTATCTCTCTCTCTACCTCTGTCTCTACCTCTCTGTCTCTATCTCTGTCTCTCTACCTCTCTGTCTTTCGTGACCTCTCTGTCTCTACCTCCCTGTCTCTACCTCTCCTGCTCTACCTCCTGTCTCTACCTCTCTGTCTCTAACCTCTCTGTCTCTCTACCTCTCTGCTCTACCTGCCTGTCTCTACCTCCTGCCTCTACCTCCCTGTCTCTACCTCTCTGTCTCTACCTCTCTTTCTCTACCTCTCCTCTGTCTCTACCTCTCTGTCTCTACCTCCCTCTGTCTCTACCTCCTGTCTCTACCTCCCTGTCTCTACCTCCTGTCTCTACTCCCTGTCTCTACCTCTCTTCTCTCACCTCCCTCTGCCTCTCTGTCTCTACCTCTCTGTCTCTCCTCTCCTGTCTCTACCTGCCTGTCTCTACCTCTGTCTCTACCTCTCTGTCTCTACCTCTCTTTCTCTACCTCACTCTCTGTCTCTACCTCTCTGTCTCTACTCTCTCTGTCTCTACCTTCTGTCTCTACCCTGTCTCTACCTCTGTCTCTACCTCTCCTGTCTCTACCTCCCTGTCTCTATCTCTACCTCTCTGTCTCTACCTCTCTGTCTCTACCTCTCTCTCTCTTCTCTACCTCTCCTCTCTACCTCCTCTCTACCTCTGTCCTACCTCTGTCTCTACCTCTGTCTCTACCTCTCTGTCTCTACCTCTCTGTCTCTACCTCTCTGTCTCTACCTCTCTGTCTCTACCTCACTGTCTCTACCTCTCTGTCTCTACCCTGTCTCTGTCTCTGTCTACCTCTCTGTCTCTACCTCTTTCTCTCTGTCTCTACCTCTCTACCTCTGTCTCTACCTCTGTCTCTGCTGTTCTCTCTGTCTCTACCTCTCTGTCTCTACCTCCTGTCTCTGTCTCTGTCTCTACCACCCTGTCTCTACCTCCCTGTCTCCTCTCTCTGTCTCTCTCTACCTCTCTTCTCTACCTCTCTGTCTCTACCTCTCTGTCTCACTCTCTGTCTCTACCTCCATGTCTCTACCTCTCTGTCTCTACCTCCCTGTCTCTACCTCCCTGTCTCTCTCTCCTCTGTCTCTACCTCTCTGTCTCTCTCTGTCTCTGCCTCTCTGTCTCTCCTCTGTCTCTCTCCTCTCTGTCTCTACCTCTGTCTCTCTGTCTCTACCTCTCTGTCTCTCTCTGTCTCCTCTCTGTCTGTCTCTGTCTCTCTGTCTCTCTCTGTCCTCTGTCTCTCTCTCTGTCTCTACCTCTCTCTGTCTCTACCTCCCTGTCTCTCTCCTCTCTGTCTCTACCTCTGATGTCTCTACCTCCTGTCTCTACCTCCCTGTCTCTCTACCTCTCTGTCTCTACCTCTCTGTCTCTACCTCCTGTCTCTACCTCTCTGTCTCTACCTCCCTGTCTCTACCTCTGTCTCTACCTCCCTGTCTCTACCTCTCTGTCTCTGTCTCTATGTCTCTGTCTCTCTCTCTGTCTCTGCCTCTCTGTCTCTACCTCTCTGTCTCTACCTGCCTGTCTCTACCTGCCTGCCTCTCTACCTCCCTGTCTCTACCTCTCTGTCTCTACCTCTCTTTCTCTACCTCACTCTCTCTACCTCCCTCTCTCTACCTCCCTGTCTCTCCTCTCTCTTCTCTACCTCTGTCTCTACCTCTGTCTCTACCTCTCTGTCTCTACCTCTCTTGTCTCTACCTCTCTGTCTCTACCTCTCTTTCTCTACCTCACTCTCTCTACCTCACTCTCTCTACCTCACTCTCTCTACCTCTCTGTCTCTACCTCCTGTCTCTACCTCCCTCTGTCTCTACCCCTCTGTCTTTACCTCTCTGTCTCTACTACCTCTCTGTCTCTATCTCTCTGTCTCTGTCCTCCCCTGTCTCTACCTCCCTGTCTCTACCTCTGTCTCTACCTCCTTGTCTCTACCTCCCTGTCTCTACCTCCCCTGTCTCTCTCTACCTCCTCTGTCTCTACCTCTCTGTCTCTACCTCTCTGTCTCTACCTCTCTGTCTCTACCTCCTTGTCTCTACCTCCTGTCTCTACCTCCCTGTCTCTACCTCCCTTCTCTCTCCTCTCTGTCTCTACCTCTCTGTCTCTACTTCTCTCTCTTGTCTCTACCTCCTGTCTCTACCTCCTCTCTAGTCTCTGTCTCTACCTCCTTGTCTCTACCTCACTGTCTCTACCTCCTGTCTCTACCTCCCTGTCTCTACCTCTCTGTCTCTACTTCTCTGTCTCTCTCCCTGTCTCTACCTCCCTGTCTCTACCTCTCTGTCTCTCTCTCTCTGTCTCTCTCTCTCGGTCTCTACCTCTCTGTCTCTACCTCTCTCTCTGCCTCTCTGTCTCTACCTCTCTGTCTCTACCTGCCTGTCTCTACCTGCCTGTCTCTACCTGCCTGTCTGTCTCTCTCTGTCCTGCCTGCCTCTTCTCTGTCTTAGCACCTCCTCTCTCTAGCTCTCTGTCTCTACTCTCTGCCTCACCTCCTGTCTCACTGCCTGCCTTACCTCTTGTCTCTACCTCTCTCTCTCTAATGTCTCTACCTCTCTTCTACCTCTCTTTCCTCTGTCTCTCTCTGTCTTTACCTCACTCTCTCTCTGTCTCTACCTCACTTTCTCTCTGCACTCCTCTCTCTACCTCTGTCTCTCTACCTCTGTCTCTACCTCTGTCTCTACCTCTCTGTCTCTACCTCTCTGTCTCTACCTCTCTGTCTTTCTCTCTCTGTCTCTACCTCTGTCTCTACCTCTCTGTCTCTACCTCTCTGTCTCTACCTCTCTGTCTCTACCTCCTGTCTCTACCTCTCTGTCTCTACCTCCTGTCTCTACCTCTCTGTCTCTACCTCCTTGTCTCTACCTCCTGTCTCTACCTCCCTGTCTCTACCTCCTGTCTCTACCTCCCTGTCTCTGCCTCTCTGTCTCTACTCTCTCTGTCTCTACCTCTCTGTCTCTACCTCTCTGCTCTGCTCTCTCTGTCTCTACCTCTCTGTCTCTACCTGCCTGTCTCTACCTGCCTGCCTCTACCTCTCTGTCTCTACCTCTCTCTTTCTCTTTCTCTACCTCACTCTCTCCCTCACTCTCTCTACCTCACTCACTCTACCTCTGTCTCTTTACCTCTGTCTCTACCTCTGTCTCTACCTCTCTGTCTCTACCTCTCTGTCTCTACCTCTCTGTCTCTACCTCTCTTTCTCTACCTCACTCTCTCTACCTCCCACTCTCTCTCCTCACACTCTCTCTGTCTCTGTCTCTACCTCTGTCTCTACCTCTCTGTCTCTACCTCTCTGTCTTTACCTCTCTGTCTCTACCTCTCTGTCTCTATCTCTCTCTGTCTCTACCTCCTGTCTCTACCTCCTGTCTCTACCTCTCTGTCTCTACCTCCTTGTCTCTACCTCCTGTCTCTACCTCCCTGTCTCTACCTCCCTGTCTCTACCTCTCTTGTCTCTACCTCTGTCTCTACCTCGTCTCTACCTCCTTGTCTCTGCCTCCCTGTCTCTACCTCCCTGTCTCTACCTCCCTGTCTCTACCTCTCTGTCTCTACCTCTCTGTCTCTACTTCTCTGTCTCTACCTCCCTGTCTCTACCTCCCTGTCTCTACCTCTCTGTCTCTCTCTCTCTCTCTCTCGGTCTCTACCTCTCTGTCTCTACCTCTCGGTCTCTGCCTCTCTGTCTCTACCTCTCTGTCTCTACCTGCCTGTCTCTACCTGCCTGCCTCTACCTCCCTGTCTCTACCTCTCTGTCTCTACCTCACTCTCTCTACCTCACTCTCTCTACCTCACTCTCTCTACCTCTCTCTCTACCTCTGTCTCTACCTCTGTCTCTACCTCTCTGTCTCTACCTCTCTGTCTCTACCTCTCTGTCTCTACCTCTCTGTCTCTACCTCTCTTTCTCTACTTCTCTGTCTCTACCTAACTCTCTCTACCTCACTCTCTCTACCTCACTCTCTCTACCTCACTCTCTCTACCTCACTCTCTCTACCCCTGTCTCTACCTCCCTGTCTCTACCTCTCTGTCTCTACCTCTCTGTCTCTACTTCTCTGTCTCTACCTCCCTGTCTCTACCTCCCTGTCTCTACCTCTCTGTCTCTCTCTCTCTGTCTCTCTCTCTCGGTCTCTACCTCTCTGTCTCTACCTCTCGGTCTCTGCCTCTCTGTCTCTACCTCTCTGTCTCTACCTGCCTGTCTCTACCTGCCTGCCTCTACCTCCCTGTCTCTACCTCTCTGTCTCTACCTCTCTGTCTCTACCTGCCTGTCTCTACCTGCCTGCCTCTACCTCCTCCCTGTCTCTACCTCTCTGTCTCTACCTCTCTTTCTCTACCTCACGCTCTCTACCTCACTCTCTCTACCTCACTCTCTCTACCTCCCACTCTCTCTACCTCTGTCTCTACCTCTGTCTCTGCTACTCTCTGTCTCTACCTCTCTGTCTCTACCTCTCTGTCTCTACCTCTCTTTCTCTACTTCTCTGTCTCTACCTCACTCTCTCTATCTCCTCTCTCTACCTCTGTCTCTACCTCTGTCTCTACCTCTGTCTCTACCTCTCTGTCTCTACCTCTCTGTCTTTACCTCTCTGTCTCTACCTCTCTGTCTCTACCTCTCTTCTCTACCTCCCTGTCTCTACCTCTCTGTCTTTACCTCTCTGTCTCTACCTCCCAGTCTCTACCTCACTCTCTCTACCTCTGTCTCTACCTCTCTGTCTCTCTTTGTCTCCTCTCTGTCTCTACCTCTCTGTCTCTACCTCTCTTTCTCTACCTCACTCTCTCTACCTCACTCTCTCTACCTCACTCTCTCTACCTCTGTCTCTCTACCTCTGTCTCTACCTCTCTGTCTCTACCTCTCTGTCTTTACCTCTCTGTCTCTCCTCTCTGTCTCTCTCTCTGTGTCTCTACCTCCTGTCTCTACCTCCCTGTCTCTACCTCTCTGTCTCTACCTCCTTGTCTCTACCTCCTGTCTCTAACTCCTGTCTCTCTACCTCCCTGTCTCTACCTCTCTGTCTCTACCTCTCTGTCTCTACCTCTCTGTCTCTACCTCCTTGTCTCTACCTCCTGTCTCTCACCTCCTGTCTCTACCTCCTGTCTCTACCTCTCTCTGTCTCTACCTCTCTGTCTCTACTTCTCTGTCTCTACCTCCCTGTCTCTACCTCCCTGTCTCTACCTCTCTGTCTCTCTCTCTCTCTCTCTCAATCTCTACCTCTCTGTCTCTACCTCTCGGTCTCTGCCTCTCTGTCTCTACCTCTCTGTCTCTACCTGCCTGTCTCTACCTGCCTGCCTCTACCTCCTGTCTCTACCTCTCTGTCTCTACCTCACTCTCTCACCTCCCTCTCTCTACCTCACTCTCTCTGCTGCCTCACTCTCTCTACCTCTGTCTCTACCTCTGTCTCTACCTCTGTCTCTACCTCTGTCTCTACCTCTCTGTCTCTACCTCTCTTGTCTCTACCTCTCTGTCTCTACCTCTCTTTCTCTACTTCTCTGTCTCTACCTAACTCTCTCTACCTCACTCTCTCTACCTCACTCTCTCTGCCTCACTCTCTCTACCTCACTCTCTCTACCTCACTCTCTCTACCCCTGTCTCTACCTCCCTGTCTCTACCTCTCTGTCTCTACCTCTCTGTCTCTACTTCTCTGTCTCTACCTCCTGTCTCTACCTCCTGTCTCTGCTCTCTGTCTCTCTCTCTCTCTGTCTCTCTCTCTCTGGTCTCTACCTCTCTGTCTCTACCTCTCGGTCTCTGCCTCTCTGTCTCTACCTCTCTGTCTCTACCTGCCTGTCTCTACCTGCCTGCCTCTGCCTCCTGTCTCTACCTCTCTGTCTCTACCTCTCTGTCTCTACCTGCCTGTCTCTACCTGCCTGCCTCTACCTCCCTGTCTCTACCTCT
>NW_024609222.1:32500-124356 GCF_018296145.1 Oncorhynchus tshawytscha | reverse complement strand
TGACAGACCGCTTAGACAGGCAGACCACTTAGATAGACAGACCACTTAGATAGACAGACAGACCGCTTAGACAGACAGACCGCTTAGACAGGCAGACCACTTAGACAGGCAGACCGCTTAGACAGACAGACCACTTAGACAGACAGACCACTTAGACAGACAGACCACTTAGATAGACAGACCACGTAGATCAGGGTGTCAATCTCAAATACCCAGTGGGCCAAAATGTAAAACCTGAACAAAGTCACGGGCCAACATTGAACAAATTAACCTTTTAATATGGACCCAAACAGGTTTTGCTTTAACATTGAATATGGAACAAGCAACGCTTATTACCATACAATATATAATTTAATAGTGGAGACATGCAAAATCGAATTTCAAATGAAAAAACACATCAATGGCATTCATTTATTAAATAAATAAAATTTAAATAAAAATTGTATGCCTCTTTTCTATTTGCAGCCTTCTGATTTAAATACCAAAATAAACTTTTTCCACTGGCTAATAATTTTACAAATAAAATGATAATAAATCAATCAACCATTCAAGCCCATGCCTTGTAGCAAGAAAAAGTGCATAAAGAAAATGTTAATTATTGCACACTGGTCTAATCTGATGTGCCCAAGCCAGATACCTGGCATCTCTTCTTGGATGCTAGTTCATCAATGTCTGGGCTCAAGCTCTGAGCTGAAGAAATCCTCAGTATCGAGCGAAGATGTTCATCAGTCAGACGTCTCCTGTGAGTTGTTTTGGTCATCTTCATCGAGGAGAAAAGTTGCTCGCATAGATAAGTGCTGCCGAACATGGAGAGCATCTGAGCAGCTTGGGTGCGGAGCTGAGGCATTGTGTCAGGGATGAACCGTGGAAACTGTGCGGCGCCCACAGCATCATACTTTGACTTCAGCGTGTCGTTGCACTGGAGTTCAATCAGCTCCATTTGGATGTTGGTTGGTGCATTTTCCACATCAACTGCGAAGGGATTACTAAGCAGTTCAAACTTGCATTTCTGGGCATCGAAGTCGGCAAATCGCCGGCTAAAACTCAGTGTTCTCGCCGCTGAGTTTTCAGCAAACTGTGCGCATGGGAACACGGCGGTAGAGATCTGCGCTTTTATGGATTGGCAGCAGGGAAAATGGCAAGGGTTTCCTTGCAGCATCTGATTCTCCCACAGGCACAGTTTAGTTTTGAAGGCCCTCACTGCAGCGTACATGTCTGTGATGATGCGCCCCCGCCCCTGAAGCTGCAGGTTCAGCGCATCGAGATGGCTCGAGATGTCACAGAGAAAGGCCAGCTCACACAGGAACTTTTGCTCCCGGAGCTCTGCTGTATCCTTCCCTTTGGTTTCCAGGAATTGACATATTTCCTCACGCAGCTCGAAACATCTGTTCAGTACTTTTCCTCTGCTTAGCCATCTCACCTCTGTGTGATACGGCACGTCTGCGTATTCCGAACCACACTCTTCCAGAAAAGATTTAAACTGGCGGTGATTTAGACCTTTGGCTCTTATAAAGTTAACTACCTGTGTTACTGTGGTCATAACATGTTCCATCTTTAGGGCTTTGGCACACAGTGCTCCTGATGTATGATGCAGTGGTAAACAGTTAGCTCACCTGCACAGTTCTCTTCCCGCATCTTCTCCCGAACCATGCCCACCAGTCCACTCTTTTTACCGCACATCGCTGGCGCACCATCTGTCATTAATCCAACGAGTTTATCCCACGGCAGCTTTATTTCAGTTACACATTTGGAAACCTCCTCAAAGATTTCCTTTCCTGTGGTTGTGCCATGCATTGATTTGAATCCTAATAGCTCCTCCGTAACACACAGATTTGAGTCCACTCCACGGATGAAGACTGACAGCTGAGCAGTATCAGATGCGTCGCAGCTCTCATCCACAGCGAGGGAGAACGCAACAAAATCTTTTCCCTTTTCCATCAGCTGGTCATACAGATTGGTGGCAAGATCACATGTGCGATCAGCTACTGTGTTCCTGCTCAGGCTCACGTTTGAAAATGCTTGTTTTTTTCTCTGGGCATACGAGGTCACAAACCTTCATCATGCACTTTTTCATGAACTCTCCCTCATTAAAGGGCCGGGCTGATTTTGCGATCTCTGCTGCCACTATATAACTAGCCTTTACAGCAGCCTCGCTTTGTGATGTGGCTTTTTTAAACATATTCTGTTGTGAAACCAAACTTCTTTTCATCTCCTCTACTTTCTGGCTCCTTTGAGTCATGTCCAGGTCCTTGTATTTGTCATGGTGTTTCGTTTCATAGTGTCGTCTAATGTTGTACTCCTTACTTACAGCCACGTTGACTCCACAAACAAGACAAACAGGTTTGTCTTTTACATATGCATATGTAAACAGATATTCTGCCTCCCACTTGTCCAGAAAGCTCCTGTTTTCTGCCTTTCTTTTCGACATTTTTGGGAAGGGTTAGCTCGCTGACAGTTGTAGCGTCTATGTTGCTATGACTACTGTCACAGAGGAGAGAGCGTTTCTGGGTCCTGTCCTGATTGGCGCGCGAAAACAGCAGAGCATTATGGGATTCGTAGTATTAGTGGTGAATGCGCTGTATAATACCGGCGGGCCAGCTCTAGTAGTAATTTGGTATTGTCTCGCGGGCCAAATATAATTACCCCGCGGGCCAAATTTGGCCCACGGGCCAGAGTTTGACTCCCATGGGTTAGAGTGTAGTGGCGGCAGGTAGCCTAGTGGTTAGAGTGTGGAGGCGGCATGTAGCCTAATGGTTAGAGTGTAAAGGTGGCAGGGTAGCCTAGTGGTTAGAGTGTAGGGACGGCATGTAGCCTAATGGTTAGAGTGGAGGGGCGGCAGGTTAGCCTAGTGGTTGGAGTGTAGAGGGGGCAGGGTAGCCTAGTGGTTAGAGTGTAGAGGCGGCAGGGTAGCCTAGTGGTTAGAGTGTAGAGGCGGCAGGGTAGCCTAGTGGTTAGACTGTAGAGGCGGCAGGGTAGCCTAGTGGTTAGAGTGTAGAGGTGGCAGGGTAGTCTAGTGGTTAGAGTGTAGAGGAGGTATGTACACTAGTGGTTAGAGTGTAGGGGCGGCAGGGTAGCCTAGTGGTTAGACTGTAGAGGCGGCAGGGTAGCCGAGTGGTTAGAGTGTAGAGGCGGCAGGATAGCCTAGTGGTTAGAGTGTAGAGGTGGCAGGGTAGCCTAGTGGTTAGAGTGTAGGGACGGCATGTAGCCTAATGGTTAGAGTGTAGAGGTGGCAGGGTAGCCTAGTGGTTAGAGTGTGGAGGCGGCTGGTAGCCTAGTGGTTAGAGTGTGGACGCGGCAGGGTAGCCTAGTGGTTAGAGTGTAGAGGCGGCAGGTAGCCTAGTGGTTAGAGTGGAGGGGCGGCAGGTTAGCCTAGTGGTTGGAGTGTAGAGGGGGCAGGGTAGCCTAGTGGTTAGAGTGTAGAGGCGGCAGGGTAGCCTAGTGGTTAGAGTGTAGAGGCGGCAGGGTAGCCTAGTGGTTAGACTGTAGAGGCGGCAGGGTAGCCTAGTGGTTAGAGTGTAGAGGTGGCAGGGTAGTCTAGTGGTTAGAGTGTAGAGGAGGTATGTACACTAGTGGTTAGAGTGTAGGGGCGGCAGGGTAGCCTAGTGGTTAGACTGTAGAGGCGGCAGGGTAGCCGAGTGGTTAGAGTGTAGAGGCGGCAGGATAGCCTAGTGGTTAGAGTGTAGAGGTGGCAGGGTAGCCTAGTGGTTAGAGTGTAGGGACGGCATGTAGCCTAATGGTTAGAGTGTAGAGGTGGCAGGGTAGCCTAGTGGTTAGAGTGTAGGGACGGCATGTAGCCTAATGGTTAGAGTGTAAAGGCGGCAAGGTAGATAGACAGACCACTTAGATAGACAGACAGACAGACAGACCACTTAGATAGACAGACCACGTAGATAGACAGACCACTTAGACAGACAGACAGACCACTTAGACAGACAGACAGACCACTTAGACAGACAGACCACGTAGACAGACAGACCACTTAGACAGACAGACAGACCACTTAGATAGACAGACAGACCACTTAGACAGACAGACAGACCACTTAGACAGACAGACCACGTAGACAGACAGACAGACAGACCACGTAGATAGACCGACCGCTTAGATAGACAGACAGACCACTTAGACAGACAGACAGACCACTTAGACAGACAGACAGACCACTTAGATAGACAGACAGACCACTTAGATAGACAGACAGACCAACCGCTTAGACAGACAGACAGACCACTTAGACAGACAGACCACGTAGACAGACAGACAGACAGACCACGTAGATAGACCGACCGCTTAGACAGACAGACAGACCACTTAGACAGACAGACCACGTAGACAGACAGACAGACAGACCACGTAGATAGACCGACCGCTTAGACAGACAGACAGACCACTTAGACAGACAGACCACGTAGATAGACAGACAGACAGACAGACAGACAGACAGACAGACAGACAGACAGACAGACAGACAGACAGACCAACCACTTAGATAGACAGACCACTAAGACAGACAGACAGACAGACAGACAGACAGACAGACCGCTTAGATAGACAGACCGCTTAGACAGACAGACAGACAGACAGACAGACAGACAGACAGACAGACAGACAGACAGACAGACCGCTTAGATAGACAGACCGCTTAGACAGACAGACAGACAGACAGACAGACAGACAGACAGACAGACAGACAGACAGACAGACAGACAGACCACTTAGACAGACAGACCAACCACTTAGATAGACAGACCACTAAGACAGACAGACAGACAGACAGACAGACCGCTTAGATAGACAGACCACTAAGACAGACAGACAGACAGACAGACCACTTAGACAGACAGACCAACCACTTAGGTAGACAGACCACTAAGACAGACAGACAGACAGACAGACAGACCGCTTAGATAGACAGACCACTAAGACAGACAGACAGACAGACAGACCAACCACTTAGATAGACAGACAGACAGACCGCTAAGATAGACAGACCACTAAGACAGACAGACAGACAGACAGACAGACAGACCACTAAGACAGACAGACAGACAGACAGACAGACAGACCACTAAGACAGACAGACAGACCACGTAGACAGACAGACAGACAGACAGACAGACAGACAGACAGACAGACAGACAGACAGACAGACAGACAGACAGACCACGTAGACAGACAGACAGACAGACTGCTTACACCCTGCTAGACAGTCCCTCTCTGTACCCCAAACTATATACCACATGAACCCCTCTGTACCTCAAACTATACACCACATGAACCCCTCTGTACCCCACACTATATACCACATGAACATGTCCCTTCTGTACCCCAAACTATATACCACATGAACCCCTCTGTACCCCAAACTATATACCACATGAACCCCTCTGTACCCCAAACTATATACCACATGAACCTGTCCTCTCTGTACCCCAAACTATATACCACATGAACCTGTCCCCTCTGTACCCCAAACTATATACCACATGAACCTGTCCCCAAACGATATACCACATGAACCCCTCTGTACCCCAAACTATATACCACATGAACCTGTCCCCAAACGATATACCACATGAACCCCTCTGTACCCCAAACTATATACCACATTAACCTGTCTCCCAGTATTCATAATTTGTTTCTGTCTTGATGGGGATATATAGACTTCCCCAGAACTGACCTTCGGTGTCCCTTGTAATGCTTCTTTAATTAAAGGGCCTTTCATGTGAACAACAACAAGACTTTAGTCTATTCTTTTCACAGTTCCTCATTTCCACAGACTACTGGAAAATGGAACAAACAAGTCCCTATTTTGATAGATCGATGCTTAAAAAAAAAAGTATTTTTGGAATAGCCTGGTTAACCTCATAACTTAAGAAGCAGCCGCAGGACATATTTGTAACGTAATTTGATCAACTAATCTATTGAACAGAGGTTGTCTTTGGCCATTGTTAACGTCTCTGGTATTTAAGACTTCTCTATGAATAAGAATATCTCTGGTATTTAAGACTCCTGTATGAATAAGAATATCTCTGTTATTGAAGACTCCTGTATGAATAAGAGTATCTCTGTTATTGAAGACTCCTGTATGAATAAGAAGATCTCTGTTATTGAAGACTCCTGTATGAATAAGAATATCTCTGTTATTGAAGACTCCTGTATGAATAAGAATATCTCTGTTATTGAAGACTCCTGTATGAATAAGAATATCTCTGTTATTGAAGACTCCTGTATGAATAAGAATATCTCTGTTATTGAAGACTCCTGTATGAATAAGAATATCTCTGTTATTGAAGACTCCTGTATGAATAAGAATATCTCTGTTATTGAAGACTCCTGTATGAATAAGAAGATCTCTGTTATTGAAGAAGAAGAGCTTTCTTCTTTTCACACTGTTTGAATGTTGTGCTAAAGGGCTTTGGCCAACATCTAGAGTTACAATACCCTTCTGTTGCTCCAGGACATGTCTGTCTGTCTGTCTGTCTGTCTGTCTGTCTGTCTGTCTGTCTGTCTGTCTGTCTGTCTGTCTGTCTGTCTGTCTGTCTGTCTGTCTGTCTGTCTGTCTGTCTGTCTGTCTGTCTGTCTGTCTGTCTAGCGTCTGTCTGTCTAGCGTCTGTCCGTCCGTCCGTCCGTCCGTCCGTCCGTCTGTCTAGCGTCTGTCTGTCTGTCTGTCTGTCTGTCTGTCTGTCTGTCTGTCTGTCTGTCTGTCTGTCTGTCTGTCTGTCTAGCGTCTGTCCGTCCGTCCGTCCGTCCGTCCGTCCGTCCGTCCGTCCGTCGTTAAAAACCCACTTTGAATTCACTAAATTGTGCTCGTGTCAGTGATTTTTAAGAGGGTCCATTTTTGGGCAACGGATTGTGTTTTTAGATTATGGCTTCGATTTGTTACGATCATATTTCCTCGCCTCAGTTTAAACCAAAACACAGACTAAATGAATCATAATACTGTCCCAAGTGGCACCATATTCCCTATATAGTGCACTATAGGACCTGATCAAATATCTTCGCCCTATGACATGAGGAGGGTACCATCTGAAACTCAGCCCTCGTGTTGTTCTCTTCTTCAGTCTAGCCTCACTTTACCCAAAATGTCAAAATGAGTAAGAAAGACTGAGCAAAGTTTTCCACTCTCTACAGCTCGGCTCAAACAAGTGTCTCGTCAGAATTGACTCTCCGTCTTGTCCAAACTAAGTGAACAGTTTTGTCCCTGATGGATTGAAAACAAACACCTGACTGGATTCAGCTGGTTGGTCATTTGATTCAGATACGTAGCTGCGTTACATACGAGTCTTCTCTCAATATCCTGGAGGTCAATAAGGAACGTGTCTGCTAACAAACAGGATGATATCCTGGAGTTCAATAAGGAACGTGTCTGCTTAGTTCAATAAAGGAACTTGTCTGTTTAGTTCAATAAGGAACGTGTCTGCTTAGTTCAATGTGGAACGTGTGTGCTAACAAACAGGATGATATCCTGGAGTTCAATAAGGAACGTGTCTGCTTAGTTCAATAAGGAACTTGTCTGCTTAGTTCAATGTGGAACGTGTCTGCTTAGTTCAATGTGGAACGTGTCTGCTAACAAACAGAATGATATCCTGGAGGTCAATAAGGAACGTGTCTGATATCCTGGAGTTCAATAAGGAACTTGTCTGCTAACAAACAGAATGATATCCTGGAGTTCAATAAGGAACTTGTCTGCTAACAAATAGAATGATATCCTGGAGTTCAATAAGGAACTTGTCTGCTAACAAACAGAATGATATCCTGGAGGTCAATAAGGAACTTGTCTGTTTAGTTCAATAAGGAACTTGTCTGCTTAGTTCAATAAGGAACGTGTCTGCTTAGTTCAATAAGGAACGTGTTTGCTTAGTTCAATAAGGAACGTGTTTGCTTAGTTCAATAAGGAACTTGTCTGTTTAGTTCAATAAGGAACGTGTCTGCTTAGTTCAATAAGGCTCGTGTCTGATTACAAACAGGATGATATGATATTAGAAGCAGAACTCACATTTGTGCTCATCAAATCTCTGATGGACACGGTGATGATAGAATAACTGGGAGAGATGCTGCTTTAGTATACAGTCCCATGACACTGGTTGTGATTGACACCCGATCAAAAGTTGCTGTAAGTGTAGCAGATGTGGATCTGTGTAACTCTCACCTCAGCCTGAAGTGTCCCAACCTCAACCTGAAGTGTACCAACCTCAACCTGAAGTGTCCCAACCTCAACCTGAAGTGTCCCAACCTCAACCTGAAGTGTCCCAACCTCAACCTGAAGTGTCCCAACCTCAACCTGAAGTGTCCCAACCTCAACCTGAAGTGTCCCAACCTCAACCTGAAGTGTCCCAACCTCAGCCTGAAGTGTCCCAACCTCAACCTGAAGTGTCCCAACCTCAGCATGAAGTGTCCCAACCTCAGCCCGAAGTGTCCCAACCTCAGCCCGAAGTGTCCCAACTTGCGCTGCCATATAGCTAGCTTCTCTGTGGTTTAACTGGGTAAGATGATTCAGGAGGCTGGTCACGTGTGTTTGGGAGGAAGAGGTCCTGGGTTCCAGCCTCGGTATAAGCCGCATCAGGAAGAAGCAGTACTCGCTAAGGAAGCCATTTGACACCCTTTACATAAGCCCCTCCACCACTTCCCAAGACTATAATTTCCCAACATGCCTTGGGACCAGCCTGTATTTGTGCACCCCACTGTCAGTCCCATTAAAACCCTATTGCGTCCCAAATGTCATTACTCTTCCCAATGTAGTGCACTACGTTTGACCAGGGCTCTGTAGTATTTGGGACGCGACCCGCAGGTTTCATGTCTCTGAGTAGATATCTATCAGTCCCCTTGTTAAAAATGGTGCCACACCAAGGTACAGTAAATCCTGTTGCATTTACGACCAATTATTTCTGTTTGATCTCTTTGACAAGGTAAAATCCCCGCTCCGACGAGGCTGTGAAATCCACTTTAATTACACCGATTTGCATGGAAATGGATATTGATTGCAGGAGATAGAGCACAGCGTCTAGAGTCGCTGTGCTACGTGACCTGGGTTCAAACACTATTCGAACATCTTTAAAAATACTTTCTGTACTTTAAATTGAGCTTGCCTGGTTCAATGGAACTAATAGAATAGCTCCAGAAGTGCATCTGGCACTCCAGGCAGACTAAAGCAAACGATTTAAGGTATTTCAAAGATAAGAAATAGTATTTGAACCCAGGTTTTGAGTGACATACGCTCACTTCTGTTTCAAGGACAATATTTCTCATTTACTGCAAGCCTGCCTAAAGCTCTCCGGGAGAGTCGGAAGTCACTCAGATGAAAAAGGTGATTTTGAATATAATTATCCACAACAAACCAAACAAGACGTCCTCGCAGAGACACACGGACAGGAAATGGGTTGTAATACAGGTGGACACAGAATAATAAACAGGTTCAAATAGAATATAGATGTCATCCACAGTAGTGTCATCCACAGTAGTGTCATCCACAGTAGTGTCATCCACAGTAGTGTCATCCACAGTAGTGTCATCCACAGTAGTGTCATCCACAGTAGTGTCATCCACAGTAGTGTCATCCACAGTAGTGTCATCCACAGTAGTGTCATCCAGAGTAGTGTCATCCACAGTAGTGTCATCCACAGTAGTGTCATCCACAGTAGTGTCATCCACAGTAGTGTCATCCAGAGTAGTGTCAACCACAGTAGTGTCATCCAGAGTAGTGTCATCCACAGTAGTGTCATCCACAGTAGTGTCATCCACAGTAGTGCCATCCACAGTAGTGTCATCCACAGTAGTGCCATCCACAGTAGTGTCATCCACAGTAGTGTCATCCACAGTAGTGTCATCCAGAGTAGTGTCATCCACAGTAGTGTCATCGACAGTAGTGTCATCCACAGTAGTGTCCAGAATACTCTGAATATCATCCCCACTAGTGTCCAGAATACTCTGAATATCATCCACAGTAGTGTCCAGAATACTCTGAATATCGTCCACAGTAGTGTCCAGAATACTCTGAATATCATCCATAGTAGTGTCCAGAATACTCGTAATATCATCCACAGTAATGTCATCCACAGTAGTGTCATCCACAGTAATGTCACCCACAGCAGTGTCCAGAATACTCTGAATATCATCCACAGTCGTGTCCAGAATACTCGTAATATCATCCACAGTAATGTCATCCACAGTAGTGTCATCCACAGCAGTGTCCAGAATACTCTGAATATCATCCATAGTAGTGTCATCCACAGTAGTGTCCAGTCTCTGAATACTCTGGTAACTGGTTCAAGCTGGGTTTGTGGTAACTGGTTTAAGCTGGGTTTGTGGTAACTGGTTTAAGCTGGGTTTGTGGTTATAGGTTCAAGCTGGGTTTGTGGTTATAGGTTCAAGCTGGGTTTGTGGTAATAGGTTCAAGCTGGGTTTGTGGTAACAGGTTCAAGCTGGGTTTGTGGTAACAGGTTCAAGCTGGGTTTGTGGTAACAGGTTCAAGCTGGGTTTGTGGTAACAGGTTCAAGCTGGGTTTGTGGTAATAGGTTCAAGCTGGGTTTGTGGTAATAGGTTCAAGCTGGGTTTGTGGTTCAAGCTGGGTTTGCGGTAACTGGTTTAAGTTCAGTTTGTGGTTCAAGCTGGGTTTGTGGTTCAAGCTGGGTTTGCGGTAACTGGTTTAAGTTCAGTTTGTGGTTCAAGCTGGGTTTGTGGTAACTGGTTTAAGCTGGGTTTGTGGTAACTGGTTTAAGCTGGGTTTGTAGTTCAAGCTGTGTTTGTGGTTCAAGCTGGGTTTGTGGCTTAAGCTGGGTTTGTGGTAATTGGTTTAAGCTGGGTTTGTGGTTCAAGCTGGGTTTGTGGTTCAAGCTGGGTTTGTGGTTCAAGCAGGGTTTGTGGTAACTGGTTCAACAGCTACAGGGGAAGCTACAGCTCATTAGTCCAAACCTATGAAGAAAGCTCCCAGATGTCACATCCTCTAGCGAATCTGGCTATATTAGCCACTATACAACTCCCACCAAGTGGCTTAAACCTATTGGCGCAGTACGTAGGGTGCATTAGCCTTTCACACCAACAACCCGGGTTCGTTTCCCTGCCCCGCCGTTCGCTATGACAGGCCAGCTATAAGTTCAAATGAAAATAAACTGACTTCTGATTGACAAGGAAGCTGCAAAAAATACAACTAACTAACTTTACATGACCCCTTCAAAGGGGGGTCTGAAATATCACCACGACCCCTTCAAAGGGGGGTCTGAAATATCACCACGACCCTTCAAAGGGGGGTCTGAAATATCACCACGACCCCTTCAATGGGGGGTCTGAAATATCATCACGACCCTTCAAAGGGGGGTCTGAAATATCACCACGACCCTTCAAAGACTATATTTACATGACCAGTCTCATTCCTGAAATATCACCATGACCCTTCAAAGACTATATTCACATGACCAGTCTCATTCCTGAAATATCACCACGACCCTTCAAAGACTATATTTACATGACCAGTCTCATTCCTGAAATATCACCACGACCCTTCAATGGGGGTCTGAAATATCACCACGACCCTTCAAAGACTATATTGACATGACCAGTCTCATTACTGAAATATCACCACGACCCTTCAAAGACTATATTTACATGACCAGTCTCATTACTGAAATATCACCACGACCCTTCAAAGACTATATTTACATGACCAGTCTCATTACTGAAATATCACCACGACCCTTCAATGGGGGGTCTGAAATATCACCACGACCCCGTCAAAGACTATATTCACATGACCAGTCTCATTACTGAAATATCACCACGACCCTTCAAAGACTATATTCACATGACCAGTCTCATTACTGAAATATCACCACGACCCTTCAAAGACTATATTCACATGACCAGTCTCATTACTGAAATATCACCACGACCCTTCAAAGACTATATTCACATGACCAGTCTCATTACTGAAATATCACCACGACCCTTCAAAGACTATATTCACATGACCAGTCTCATTACTGAAATATCACCACGACCCGTCAAAGACTATATTCACATGACCAGTCTCATTACTGAAATATCACCACGACCCTTCAAAGACTATATTCACATGACCAGTCTCATTACTGAAATATCACCACGACCCTTCAAAGACTATATTCACATGACCAGTCTCATAACTGAAATATCACCACGACCCTTCAAAGACTATATTCACATGACCAGTCTCATTACTGAAATGTCACCACAACCCTTCAAAGACTATATTCACATGACCAGTCTCATTACTGAAATATCACCACGACCCTTCAAAGACTATATTCACATGACCAGTCTCATTACTGAAATATCACCACGACCCTTCAAATACTATATTCACATGACCAGTCTCATAACTGAAATATCACCACGACCCTCCAAAGACTATATTCACATGACCAGTCTCATTACTGAAATATCACCACGACCCTTCAAAGACTATATTCACATGACCAGTCTCATTACTGAAATATCACCACAACCCTTCAAAGGGGGGTCTGAAATATCACCACGACCCTTCAAAGACTATATTCACATGACCAGTCTCATTACTGAAATATCACCACAACCCTTCAATGTGGGGTCTGAAATATCACCACGACCCTTCAAAGACTATATTCACATGACCAGTCTCATTACTGAAATATCACCACGACCCGTCAAAGACTATATTCACATGACCAGTCTCATTACTGAAATATCACCACGACCCTTCAAAGACTATATTCACATGACCAGTCTCATTACTGAAATATCACCACAACCCTTCAAAGACTATATTCACATGACCAGTCTCATTACTGAAATGTCACCACGACCCTTCAAAGACTATATTCACATGACCAGTCTCATTACTGAAATATCACCACGACCCTTCAAATACTATATTCACATGACCAGTCTCATAACTGAAATATCACCACGACCCTCCAAAGACTATATTCACATGACCAGTCTCATTACTGAAATATCACCATGACCCTTCAAAGACTATATTCACATGACCAGTCTCATTACTGAAATATCACCACGACCCTTCAAAGGGGGGTCTGAAATATCACCACGACCCTTCAAAGACTATATTTACATGACCAGTCTCATTACTGAAATATCACCACAACCCTTCAATGGGGGGTCTGAAATATCACCACGACCCTTCAAAGACTATATTCACATGACCAGTCTCATTACTGAAATATCACCACGACCCTTCAAAGACTATATTCACATGACCAGTCTCATTACTGAACTATCACCACGACCCTTCAAAGGGGGGTCTGAAATATCACCACGACCCTTCAAAGACTATATTCACATGACCAGTCTCATTACTGAAATATCACCACAACCCTTCAATGGGGGGTCTGAAATATCACCACGACCCTTCAAAGACTATATTTACATGACCAGTCTCATTACTGAAATATCACCACGACCCTTCAAAGGGGGGTCTGAAATATCACCACGATCCTTCAAAGGGGGTCTGAAATATCACCACGACCCTTCAAAGACTATATTCACATGACCAGTCTCATTAACCTTCCAGCATAAACTCAAATAGCAAAAGATAACAGGGCCCCAAATGGCACCCTATTCCCCTATATATTGCACTACTTTAGACCAGGGTCTATAGGGTAGTAGAACACTACTTTAGACCAGGGTCTATAGGGTAGTAGTGCACTACTTTAGACCAGGGCCTATAGGGTAGTAGTGCACTACTTTAGACCAGGACCCTATAGGGTAGTAGTGCACTACTTTAGACCAGGACCTATAGGGTAGTAGTGCACTACTTTAGACCAGGACCTATAGGGTAGTAGTGCACTACTTTAGACCAGGGCCTATAGGGTAGTAGTGCACTACTTTAGACCAGGGCCTATAGGGTAGTAGTGCACTACTTTAGACCAGGGTCTATAGGGTAGTAGTGCACTACTTTAGACCAGGACCTATAGGGTAGTAGTGCACTACTTTAGACCAGGGCCTATAGGGTAGTAGTGCACTACTTTAGACCAGGGTCTATAGGGTAGTAGTGCACTACTTTAGACCAGGGTCTATAGGGTAGTAGTGCACTACTTTAGACCAGGGTCTATAGGGTAGTAGTGCACTACTTTAGACCAGGGCCTATAGGGTAGTAGTGCACTACTTTAGACCAGGGTCTATAGGGTAGTAGTGCACTACTTTAGACCAGGGCCTATAGGGTAGTAGGGCACTACTTTAGACCAGGGCCTATAGGGTAGTAGTGCACTACTTTAGACCAGGGCCTATAGGGTAGTAGGGCACTACTTTAGACCAGGACCTATAGGGTAGTAGTGCACTACTTTAGACCAGGGTCTATAGGGTAGTAGTGCACTACTTTAGACCAGGGCCTATAGGGTAGTAGTGCACTACTTTAGACCAGGGCCTATAGGGTAGTAGTGCACTACTTTAGACCAGGGTCTATAGGGTAGTAGTGCACTACTTTAGACCAGGGCCTATAGGGTAGTAGTGCACTACTTTAGACCAGGGCCTATAGGGTAGTAGTGCACTACTTTAGACCAGGGCCTATAGGGTAGTAGTGCACTACTTTAGACCAGGGTCTATAGGGTAGTAGTGCACTACTTTAGACCAGGGCCTATAGGGTAGTAGTGCACTACTTTAGACCAGGGCCTATAGGGTAGTAGTGCACTACTTTAGACCAGGGCCTATAGGGTAGTAGTGCACTACTTTAGACCAGGTTTATAGGGTAGTAGGGCACTACTTTAGACCAGGGTCTATAGGGTAGTAAGGCACTACTTTAGACCAGGGCCTATAGGGTAGTAGTGCACTACTTTAGACCAGGTTTATAGGGTAGTAGGGCACTACTTTAGACCAGGGCCTATAGGGTAGTAGTGCACTACTTTAGACCAGGGCCTAACAGCACTTCACATACCTCCAGTCATTCTTTAGTCTGTGTTCCTTCCTGTCTGATCCTGTTCCAATTCCTTTGCAGGCTCCTTAAATCCAGCAGAGACCAATGAGTATTTTCCTGGCGTACGTTCCTGTAGCTAACTTCTTCGGGTTTTGCGTTCCAAACGGCCCTCTATTCCATTCCCTAAGGGATCCTGGTGAAGAGAAGTGCACTACCTAGGGAAGAGGGTTCCAATTAGGACGCATCCCTAACCTTTCTCCTCGGGAAGGTACTTAAGCAACCGAGGTAGAGTTTACTGAGCAGTAAAAAGCTCTTCCCATTTAGAAGACTGATCAAACATTGACTAACTGAATTATTTTCAGAATAAAAGCACGATTCACTGGTTTTATTAACCATGCTGGGGTATGCAGGGGTTTAGCAAAGAAATATATCATGTATATACAATATATATATATATATATATATATATATATACAGTGGGGAGAACAAGTATTTGATACACTGCTGATTTTGCAGGTTTTCCTACTTTACAAAGAATGTAGAGGTCTGTAATTGTTTTATCATAGGTACACTTCAACTGTGAGAGACGGAATCTAAAACAAAAATCCATTGATGCCCCACGAGGTGAGATCTTGCATGGAGCCCCAGACCGAGGGTGATTGACCGTCATCTTGAACTTCTTCCATTTTCTAATAATTGCGCCAACAGTTGTTGCCTTCTCACCAAGCTGCTTGCCTATTGTCCTGTAGCCCATCCCAGCCTTGTGCAGGTCTACAATTTTATCCCTGATGTCCTTACACAGCTGTCTGGTCTTGGCCATTGTGGAGAGGTTGGAGTCTGTTTGATTGTGTGGACAGGTGTCTTTTATACAGGTACCGAGTTCAAACAGGTGCAGTTAATACAGGTAATGAGTGGAGAACAGGAGGGCTTCTTAAAGAAAAACTAACAGGTCTGTGAGAGCTGGAATTCTTACTGGTTGGTAGGTGATCAAATATGTCATGCAATAAAATGCAAATTAATTACTTAAAAATCATACAATACCTATAAAATATATCCATCTATACAGATATATATATATATATATATATTTATATATATATATATATAAAATAGAATCATCTATACATATATATAAATATAAAATATATCCATCTATACATATATGATCTATATATATAAAATATATCCTGATATTGGACTAGTAGACCTGTCCTTGTCCTGATATTGGACTAGTAGAGCTGTCCGTGTCCTGATATTGGACAAGTAGAGCTGGTCTTGTCCTGATATTGGACTAGTAGAGCTGTCCTTGTCCTGATATTGGACTAGTAGAGCTGTCCTTGTCCTCATATTGGACTAGTAGAGCTGTCCTTGTCCTGATATTGGACTAGTAGAGCTGTCCTTGTCCTGATATTGGACTAGTAGAGCTGTCCTTGTCCTGATATTGGACTAGTAGAGCTGTCCTTGTCCTGATATTGGACTAGTAGAGCTGTCCTTGTCCTGATATTGGACAAGTAGAGCTGGTCTTGTCCTGATATTGGACTAGTAGAGCTGTCCTTGTCCTGATATTGGACTAGTAGAGCTGTCCTTGTCCTGATATTGGACTAGTAGAGCTGTCCTTGTCCTGATATTGGACTAGTAGAGCTGTCATTGTCCTGATATTGGACTAGTAGAGCTGTCCTTGTCCTGATATTGGACTAGTAGAGCTGTTCATTGTGATAAAGCATCCTATTTAAAAAAAAGCAAAGTTTATATACATTAAATCATAAACATACAGACGCCGGACAGTTTATTAGGTACACCCGTCTAGTAGAGGGTCGGACCTCCAGAACAGCCTGAATTCATTGAGGCATGGAAACGTTGCTCAATTGGTATCAAGGGACGTAACGTGTGCCAGGAAAACATTCCCCACACCAGTACACCCCCGCCACCAGCCTGTACCGTTGACACCAGGCAGGATGGGGGCCATGGACTCATGCTGCTTACGCCAAATCCTGACTCTGCCATCAGCATGACTCAACAGGAACCGGGATTCATCGGACCAGGCGATGTTTCTCCACTCCTCATTGGTCCAGTGTTGGTGATCGAAGTTGACTGGATGTGTTTCGTTCGTCGCACCGTTCTCTGTAAACCCTAGACACTGTTGTACACGAACAGCCCAGGAGGCCGGACGTTTCTGAGATACTGGAACCGACGCGCCAACAATCACACCGCACTCGCTTTGGTCGCTCGTTTTTCACCCCCCCATTCAAATCAACATTCAATGGAACAGTAACTGAATGCCTTGATGCCTGTCTGCCTGCTTTATATAGGAAGCCACGACCACGTGACTCACTGTCTGTAGGAGCAAACCATTTTCGTGAACCATTTTTATGTGTACCTAATAAACTGGCCACTGAGTGTATGTCGGGGCAACGGATCACCACTGAGTGTATGTCGGGGCAACGGATCACCACTGAGTGTATGTCGGGGCAACAGGTCACCACTGAGTGTATGTCGGGGCAACAGGTCACCACTGAGTGTATGTCGGGGCAACAGGTCACCACTGAGTGTATGTCGGGGCAACAGGTCACCACTGAGTGTATGTCGGGGCAACGGGTCACCACTGAGTGTATGTCGGGGCAACAGGTCACCACTGAGTGTATGTCGGGGCAACAGGTCACCACTGAGTGTATGTCGGGGCAACAGGTCACCACTGAGTGTATGTCGGGGCAACAGGTCACCACTGAGTGTATGTCGGGGCAACAGGTCACCACTGAGTGTATGTCGGGGCAACAGGTCACCACTGAGTGTATGTCGGGCAACAGGTCACCACTGAGTGTATGTCGGGGCAACAGGTCACCACTGAGTGTATGTCAGATCACCACTGAGTGTATGTCAGATCACCACTGAGTGTATGTCAGATCACCACTGAGTGTATGTCGGGCAACGGGTCACCACTGAGTGTATGTCGGGGCAACGGGTCACCACTGAGTGTATGTCGGGGCAACAGGTCACCACTGAGTGTATGTCGGGGCAACAGGTCACCACTGAGTGTATGTCGGGCAACGGATCACCACTGAGTGTATGTCGGGGCAACAGGTCACCACTGAGTGTATGTCGGGCAACGGATCACCACTGAGTGTATGTCGGGGCAACGGATCACCACTGAGTGTATGTTGGGGCAACAGGTCACCACTGAGTGTATGTCGGGGCAACGGATCACCACTGAGTGTATGTCGGGGCAACAGGTCACCACTGAGTGTATGTCGGGGCAACAGGTCACCACTGAGTGTATGTCGGGGCAACAGGTCACCACTGAGTGTATGTCGGGGCAACAGATCACCACTGAGTGTATGTCGGGGCAACGGATCACCACTGAGTGTATGTCGGGCAACGGGTCACCACTGAGTGTATGTCGGGGCAACGGGTCACCACTGAGTGTATGTCGGGGCAACGGGTCACCACTGAGTGTATGTCGGGCAACGGGTCACCACTGAGTGTATGTCGGGCAACGGGTCACCACTGAGTGTATGTCGGGGCAACGGGTCACCACTGAGTGTATGTCGGGGCAACGGATCACCACTGAGTGTATGTCGGGCAACAGGTCACCACTGAGTGTATGTCGGGGCAACAGGTCACCACTGAGTGTATGTCGGGGCAACGGATCACCACTGAGTGTATGTCGGGGCAACGGATCACCACTGAGTGTATGTCGGGCAACGGGTCACCACTGAGTGTATGTCGGGGCAACAGGTCACCACTGAGTGTATGTCGGGGCAACAGGTCACCACTGAGTGTATGTCGGGGCAACAGGTCACCACTGAGTGTATGTCGGGGCAACGGATCACCACTGAGTGTATGTCGGGGCAACAGGTCACCACTGAGTGTATGTCGGGGCAACAGGTCACCACTGAGTGTATGTCGGGCAACGGATCACCACTGAGTGTATGTCGGGGCAACAGGTCACCACTGAGTGTATGTCGGGGCAACGGGTCACCACTGAGTGTATGTCGGGGCAACAGGTCACCACTGAGTGTATGTCGGGGCAACGGATCACCACTGAGTGTATGTCGGGGCAACAGGTCACCACTGAGTGTATGTCGGGGCAACAGGTCACCACTGAGTGTATGTCGGGGCAACAGGTCACCACTGAGTGTATGTCGGGGCAACAGGTCACCACTGAGTGTATGTCGGGGCAACAGGTCACCACTGAGTGTATGTCGGGGCAACAGGTCACCACTGAGTGTATGTCGGGGCAACAGGTCACCACTGAGTGTATGTCGGGGCAACAGGTCACCACTGAGTGTATGTCGGGGCAACAGGTCACCACTGAGTGTATGTCGGGGCAACAGGTCACCACTGAGTGTATGTCAGATCACCACTGAGTGTATGTCAGATCACCACTGAGTGTATGTCAGATCACCACTGAGTGTATGTCGGGGCAACAGGTCACCACTGAGTGTATGTCGGGGCAACAGGTCACCACTGAGTGTATGTCGGGGCAACAGGTCACCACTGAGTGTATGTCGGGGCAACAGGTCACCACTGAGTGTATGTCGGGGCAACAGGTCACCACTGAGTGTATGTCGGGCAACAGGTCACCACTGAGTGTATGTCGGGGCAACAGGTCACCACTGAGTGTATGTCGGGGCAACAGGTCACCACTGAGTGTATGTCGGGGCAACAGGTCACCACTGAGTGTATGTCAGATCACCACTGAGTGTATGTCGGGGCAACAGGTCACCACTGAGTGTATGTCGGGCAACGGGTCACCACTGAGTGTATGTCGGGCAACGGATCACCACTGAGTGTATGTCGGGCAACAGGTCACCACTGAGTGTATGTCGGGGCAACAGGTCACCACTGAGTGTATGTCGGGGCAACAGGTCACCACTGAGTGTATGTCGGGGCAACGGATCACCACTGAGTGTATGTCGGGGCAACAGGTCACCACTGAGTGTATGTCGGGGCAACAGGTCACCACTGAGTGTATGTCGGGGCAACAGGTCACCACTGAGTGTATGTCGGGGCAACAGGTCACCACTGAGTGTATGTCGGGGCAACAGGTCACCACTGAGTGTATGTCGGGGCAACAGATCACCACTGAGTGTATGTCGGGCAACGGATCACCACTGAGTGTATGTCGGGGCAACGGATCACCACTGAGTGTATGTCGGGGCAACGGATCACCACTGAGTGTATGTCGGGCAACGGATCACCACTGAGTGTATGTCGGGGCAACGGATCACCACTGAGTGTATGTCGGGGCAACGGATCACCACTGAGTGTATGTCGGGGCAACAGGTCACCACTGAGTGTATGTCGGGGCAACAGGTCACCACTGAGTGTATGTCGGGGCAACGGATCACCACTGAGTGTATGTCGGGCAACGGGTCACCACTGAGTGTATGTCGGGCAACGGATCACCACTGAGTGTATGTCGGGCAACGGGTCACCACTGAGTGTATGTCGGGGCAACAGGTCACCACTGAGTGTATGTCGGGGCAACAGGTCACCACTGAGTGTATGTCGGGGCAACAGGTCACCACTGAGTGTATGTCGGGGCAACAGGTCACCACTGAGTGTATGTCGGGGCAACGGATCACCACTGAGTGTATGTCGGGGCAACAGGTCACCACTGAGTGTATGTCGGGGCAACGGATCACCACTGAGTGTATGTCGGGCAACGGGTCACCACTGAGTGTATGTCGGGGCAACGGATCACCACTGAGTGTATGTCGGGGCAACAGGTCACCACTGAGTGTATGTCGGGGCAACAGGTCACCACTGAGTGTATGTCGGGGCAACAGGTCACCACTGAGTGTATGTCGGGGCAACAGGTCACCACTGAGTGTATGTCGGGCAACAGGTCACCACTGAGTGTATGTCGGGGCAACAGGTCACCACTGAGTGTATGTCGGGGCAACGGATCACCACTGAGTGTATGTCGGGGCAACAGGTCACCACTGAGTGTATGTCGGGGCAACAGATCACCACTGAGTGTATGTCGGGCAACGGATCACCACTGAGTGTATGTCGGGGCAACGGATCACCACTGAGTGTATGTCGGGGCAACAGGTCACCACTGAGTGTATGTCAGGTCACCACTGAGTGTATGTCAGATCACCACTGAGTGTATGTCAGATCACCACTGAGTGTATGTCAGGTCACCACTGAGTGTCGTTTTCCTTGTTTGTTTGTGTTTTTTAAGCCTAATATTGGATTTGAAGATTAGGCTCTTTAGACTTTTTCATTGTGTTCTCTTTTTATTTATTTAACCTTTATTTAACCTCTTATTTAACCTCTTATTTAACCTCTTATTTAACCTCTTATTTAACCTCTTATTTAACCTCTTATTTAACCTCTTATTTAACCTCTTATTTAACCTCTTATTTAACCTCTTATTTAACCTCTTATTTAACCTCTTATTTAACCTCTTATTTAACCTCTTATTTAACCAGGCAAGTCAGTTAAGAACAAATTCTTATTTTCAATGACGGCCTAGGAACAGTGGGGTTAACTGCCTGTTCAGGGGCAGAACGACAGATTTGTACCTTGTCAGCTCGGGGGTTTGAACTTGCAACCTTCCAGTTACTAGTCCAACGCTCTAACCACTAGGCTACCCTGCCGCCCCACTCTCTACTCTAATGCTTGACTGTGGTCGATGGAAATGGTTTGACAGACACAGAATGGAATGAATTACGACTGTGAGAGGAACGGTAATGTCCACGCTGGGAAAGATCACGTCCTTTCTGAGTTCTACGGAGCTTTAATTAAAGGGATTGTGGTCTTAGTGACCAACATGTTCTGTAAAGTTCCCTTTAAATGATCTGGGATCAAATCAAATCAAATCAAATCAAATTTTATTTGTCACATACACATGGTTAGCAGATGTTAATGCGAGTATAGCGAAATGCTTGTGCTTCTACTTCCGACAATGCAGTAATAACGAACAAGTAATCTAACTAACAATTCCCCCCCAAAAAACTACTGTCTTATACACAGTGTAAGGGGATAAAGAATATGTACATAAGGATATATGAATGAGTGATGGTACAGAGCAGCATAGGCAAGATACGGTAGATGATATCGAGTACAGTATATACATATGAGATGAGTATGTAAACCAAGTGGCATAGTTAAAGTGGCTAGTGATACATGTATTACATAAGGATGCAGTCAATGATATAGAGTACAGTATCTACGTATGCATATGAGATGAATAATGTAGGGTAAGTAACATTATATAAGGTAGCATTGTTTAAAGTGGCTAGTGATATATTTACATAATTTCCCATCAATTCCCATTATTAAAGTGGCTGGAGTAGAGTCAGTGTCATTGACAGTGTGTTGGCAGTAGCCACTCAATGTTAGTGGTGGCTGTTTAACAGTCTGATGGCCTTGAGATAGAAGCTGTTTTTCAGTCTCTCGGTCCCAGCTTTGATGCACCTGTACTGACCTCGCCTTCTGGATGACAGCGGGGTGAACAGGCAGTGGCTCGGGTGGTTGATGTCCTTGATGATCTTTATGGCCTTCCTGTAGCATCGGGTGGTGTAGGTGTCCTGGAGGGCAGGTAGTTTGCCCCCGGTGATGCGTTGTGCAGACCTCACTACCCTCTGGAGAGCCTTACGGTTGAGGGCGGTGCAGTTGCCATACCAGGCGGTGATACAGCCCGCCAGGATGCTCTCGATTGTGCATCTGTAGAAGTTTGTGAGTGCTTTTGGTGACAAGCCGAATTTCTTCAGCCTCCTGAGGTTGAAGAGGCGCTGCTGCGCCTTCCTCACGATGCTGTCTGTGTGAGTGGACCAATTCAGTTTGTCTGTGATGTGTATGCCGAGGAACTTAAAACTTGCTACCCTCTCCACTACTGTTCCATCGATGTGGATGGGGGGGTGTTCCCTCTGCTGTTTCCTGAAGTCCACAGTCATCTCCTTAGTTTTGTTGACGTTGAGTGTGAGGTTATTTTCCTGACACCACACTCCGAGGGCCCTCACCTCCTCCCTGTAGGCCGTCTCGTCGTTGTTGGTAATCAAGCCTACCACTGTTGTGTCGTCCGCAAACTTGATGATTGAGTTGGAGGCGTGCATGGCCACGCAGTCGTGGGTGAACAGGGAGTACAGGAGAGGGCTCAGAACGCACCCTTGTGGGGCCCCAGTGTTGAGGATCAGCGGGGAGGAGATGTTGTTGCCTACCCTCACCACCTGGGGGCGGCCCGTCAGGAAGTCCAGAACCCAGTTGCACAGGGCGGGGTCGAGACCCAGGGTCTCGAGCTTGATGACGAGCTTGGAGGGTACTATGGTGTTGAATGCCGAGCTGTAGTCGATGAACAGCATTCTCACATAGGTATTCCTCTTGTCCAGATGGGTTAGGGCAGTGTGCAGTGTGGTTGAGATTGCATCGTCTGTGGACCTATTTGGGCGGTAAGCAAATTGGAGTGGGTCTAGGGTGTCAGGTAGGGTGGAGGTGATATGGTCCTTGACTAGTCTCTCAAAGCACTTCATGATGACGGATGTGAGTGCTACGGGGTCGTTTAGCTCAGTTACCTTAGCTCAGTTACCTTAGCTTTCTTGGGAACAGGAACAATGGTGTCCCTCTTGAAGCATGTGGGAACAGCAGACTGGTATAGGGATTGATTGAATATGTCCGTAAACACACAGGCCAGCTGGTCTGCGCATGCTCTGAGGGCGCGGCTGGGGATGCCGTCTGGGCCTGCAGCCTTGCGAGGGTTAACACGTTTAAATGTCTTACTCACTTCGGCTGCAGTGAAGGAGAGACCGCATGTTTTCGTTGCAGGCCGTGTCAGTGGCACTGTATTGTCCTCAAAGCGGGCAAAAAGTTATTTAGTCTGCCTGGGAGCAAGACATCCTGGTCCGTGACTGGGCTGGGTTTCTTCCTGTAGTCCGTGATTGACTGTAGACCCTGCCACATGCCTCTTGTGTCTGAGCCGTTGAATTGAGATTCTACTTTGTCTCTGTACTGGCGCTTAGCTTGTTTGATAGCCTTGCGGAGGGAATAGCTGCACTGTTTGTATTCAGCCATGTTACCAGACACCTTGCCCTGATTAAAAGCAGTGGTTCGTGCCTTCAGTTTCACACGAATGCTGCCATCAATCCAAGGTTTCTGGTTAGGGAATGTTTTAATCGTTGCTATGGGAACGACATCTTCAACGCATGTTCTAATGAACTCGCACACCGAATCAGCGTATTCGTCAATGTTGTTGTCTGACGCAATACGAAACATCTCCCAGTCCACGTGATGGAAGCAGTCTTGGAGTGTGGAGTCAGCTTGGTCGGACCAGCGTTGGACAGACCTCAGTGTGGGAGCGTCTTGTTTTAGTTTCTGTCTGTAGGCAGGGATCAACAAAATGGAGTCGTGGTCAGCTTTTCCGAAAGGGGGCGGGGCAGGGCCTTATATGCGTCGCGGAAGTTAGAGTAACAATGATCCAAGGTCTTTCCACCCCTGGTTGCGCAATCGATATGCTGATAAAATTTAGGGAGTCTTGTTTTCAGATTAGCCTTGTTAAAATCCCCAGCTACAATGAATGCAGCCTCCGGATAAATCGTTTCCAGTTTGCAGAGAGTTAAATAAAGTTCGTTCAGAGCCATCGATGTGTCTGCTTGGGGGGGGATATATACGGCTGTGATTATAATCGAAGAGAATTCTCTTGGTAGATAATGCGGTCTACATTTGATTGTGAGGAATTCTAAATCAGGTGAACAGAAGGATTTTAGTTCCTGTATGTTTCTTTCATCACACCATGTCACGTTAGTCATAAGGCATACGCCCCCGCCCCTCTTCTTACCAGAAAGACGTTTGTTTCTGTCGGCGCGATGCGTGGAGAAACCCGCTGGCTGCACCGCTTCGGATTGCGTCTCTCCAGTTAGCCATGTTTCCGTGAAGCAGAGAACGTTGCAGTCTCTGATGTCCCTCTGGAATGCTACCCTTGCTCGGATTTCATCAACCTTGTTGTCAAGAGACTGGACATTGGCGAGAAGAATGTTAGGGAGAGGTGCACGATGTGCCCGTCTCCGGAGTCTGACCAGAAGACCGCTTCGTTTCCCTCTTTTTCTGAGTCGTTTTTTCGGGTCGCTGCATGGGATCCACTCCGTTGTCCTGTTTGTAAGGCAGAACACAGGATCCGCATCGCAAAAAACATATTCTTGGTCGTACTGATGGTGAGTTGACGCTGATCTTATATTCAGTAGTTCTTCTCGGCTGTATGTAATGAAACCTAAGATGACCTGGGGTACTAGTGTAAGAAATAACACGTAAAAAAACAAAAAACTGCATAGTTTCCTAGGAACGCGAAGCGAGGCGGCCATCTCTGTCGCCGGAAGTTGGGATCAGTGTTACCCTCTAGGAGTGTTTAATACCCATTAAATGATCTGGGATCAGTATTACCCATAGGAGTTTTTTGGAGTTTTTATTCCCTATTACATTATCAAAATTGGGATCAGTGTTTCCCCTAGGAGTTTTTTCAGCGGTGAGAGGTGGGGTTGCATTGCTACTAGCGTTAGCACAATAACATGCTTGCTTTTCCCATAGACTTCAAGTCATTAAGCCAACGACTATCTCTTTAAAAGCGTGTCTAGGCAGAAATGTAAATATAGAAAATAATGACATCATATTTTTTTTGCCGCCGTGGCAACAGTTTAGTAGCGGTGGGCCACCGCTGCTCAATGAATATAGGGGAAACACTGCTGGGATGAAAGCATTGGAGTTGGAAAAAGTGAAACATCGCGGCGGCATGATGAGGAAAGCGTCTCTCTGTCCTACAAAGAACAGAAGAGATGATTTACATCTGACAGCTAAATGACCAGGAAAAGTAGCTTCAACATCAGCAGATCAGCAGATCATCTCTGAAATAGAAGAGATGATTTACATCTGACAGCTAAATGACCAGGAAAAGCAGCTTCAACATCAGCAGATCAGTAGATCATCTCTGAACGGGAAGAGACGATGACATCTGACAGCTTGTCCTTCTTATCATTGGGTCTCCACCAATCAACAAGCCCTATCTAAGAGCAAGGATGCTTCCAAAGTGTAATGGAGAAGAGGGTGCCATTTGGGTAACAGACCAATATCTTCTAATCTGGTAGGACTGTAACAAGAACGCTTTCTCCTTCTAGGCCCGTATTTACAAAGCGTCTCCGATAGTAAGAGTGCTGATCTAGGATCAGTTTCGCATTAGAGAGAGAACCTGATCCTAAATCAGCACTCTGAAACTCTGTGTGAATATGGGCCCTGATTTGCCTCTCTGCTTAGATCTAGGATCAGTTTTACATTAGAGAGAGAACCTGATCCTAAATCAGCACTCTGAAAGTCTGTGTGAATATGGGCCCTGATGTGCCTCTCTGCTTAGGGTTCTGCATCATTTAGGCTACACTGCCTGTCCCGTCTCCACTTTGTGGAACATACAAACGTTATAGTAATTGATGAGTACAGTTATACAACATCCTGGATTGGTAACTAGAGCAGAGACTCTGAGTACAGATATACAACATCCTAGATTGGTAACTACAGCAGAGACTCTGAGTACAGATATACAACATCCTAGATTGGTAACTACAGCAGAGACTCTGAGTACAGATATACAACATCCTAGATTGGTAACTACAGCAGAGACTCTGAGTACAGATATACAACATCCTAGATTGGTAACTAGAGCAGAGACTCTGAGTACAGATATACAACATCCTGGATTGGTAACTAGAGCAGAGACTCTGAGTACAGATAAACAACATCCTAGATTGGTAACTAGAGCAGAGACTCTGAGTACAGATAAACAACATCCTAGATTGGTAACTAGAGCAGAGACTCTGAGTACAGGTGCTTAGTGGCCTGTCATTCTGACTGAAGTTTATTTCAACTTGTATTTAAATTATGATGATGATGAAGATACTTTTCCAGGTCATTTAGATCCAGGTCATTTAGATCCAGGTCATTTAGACCCAGGTCATTTAGATCCAGGTCATTTAGATCCAGGTCATTTAGACCCAGGTCATTTAGATCCAGGTCATTTAGATCCAGGTCATTTAGACCCAGGTCATTTAGACCCAGGTCATTTAGATCCAGGTCATTTAGACCCAGGTCATTTAGATCAGGTCATTTAGATCCAGGTCATTTAGATCCAGGTCATTTAGATTTAGGTCATTTTAGACCCAGGTCATTTAGATCCAGGTCATTTAGATCCTGGTCATTTAGATCCAGGTCATTTAGATCCATTTCATTTAGATCCAGGTCATTTAGATCCAGGTCATTTAGATCCAGGTCATTTAGATCCAGGTCATTTAGACCCAGGTCATTTAGATCCAGGTCATTTAGACCCAGGTCATTTAGATCCAGGTCATTTAGATCCAGGTCATTTAGACCCAGGTCATTTAGATCCAGGTCATTTAGACCCAGGTCATTTAGATCCAGGTCATTTAGACCCAGGTCATTTAGATCCAGGTCATTTAGATCCAGGTCATTTAGATCCAGGTCATTTAGATCCTGGTCATTTAGATCCAGGTCATTTAGATCCAGGTCATTTAGATCCAGGTCATTTAGATCCTGGTCATTTAGATCCAGGTCATTTAGTAAAGGAAGGGAAGTTAGAGAGGAGGAGATGGAGAGATGGAGGGGATGGAGGAAATGGGGAGATAGAGGAGATGGAGGAAATGGAGAGACGGAGAGATGGAGTAATGGAGAAGATGGAGGAGAAGAAGGAGATGGAGAGATGGAGTAATGGAGATGGAGGAGATGAGGAGATGGAGAGATGGAGAGATGGAGGCAATGGAGAGATGGAGAGATGAGGAGGTGAGGAGATGGGGAGATGGGGAGATGGAGGAGATGGAGAGATGAGGGGGTGAGGAGATGGAGGAGATGGAGAGATGAGGAGGTGAGGAGATGGAGAGATGAGGAGATGGAGAGATGGGGAGGTGGAGAGATGGGGAGATGGAGAGATGAGGAGATGAAGAGATGGAGGAGATGGAGAGATTGAGGAGATGGAGAGAAGGAGAAGATGGAGAAATGGAGGAGACGGAGAGATGGAGAGATGGAGGAGAGGCAGAAGATGATGAGATGAGTAGGGGATGAGAGGAAGAGGGGTTGAGAGGAGGATAGTTGAAGAGAACGAGGAGGATAGCGGAAGGAGGAGGCTGCAATATAAGGTAACAGGGTAATCCTTGTGGATCCAGGTGTGGTTTACTGTAGGAAATAATGAGTCAAACTGTGATGATCTGAGAAGCTCTTCATCTGAGGACATACAGTACAACACAGGGGCATGTTGATAGCCTGGTTAATGAGGGAACATACAGTACAACACAGGGGCATGTTGATAGCCTGGTTAATGAGGGAACATACAGTACAACACAGGGGAATGATGATAGCCTGGTTAATGAGGGAACATACAGTACAACACAGGGGCATGTTGATAGCCTGGTTAATGAGGGAACATACAGTACAACACAGGGGCATGATGATAGCCTGGTTATTAAACCTGACAGCACAGAGCAGTTCTAGGCTCCAGGCTTAGCAGCATATGTGTGTCTGAGGGCATTTTCCATGCTTACCGGTGTGTGGAGGAGTGTCGTTGGGGTTATTGTCTCACAGTACAACACAGGGGCACCTCTCACAGGGGCATGTTGTGCCTGGTTGTGGACACAGGGGCATCATTCCTATGTATGGAAGAATGTTACATTTTGGCAAATTACTCAAGGGGTTAATACAGGGAACATGCCTCATCCCACAACAGGGGCCCGTGATTAACCAGCTGCTCAGGCATTCAAACGGGGGAATTCCCCTAAACCACGATGACATGTCTGAGGATGTAGACTGCAGTTTCCATTGAGGCAGGTTTGTAGCGTACACAGAGTGGATAAGGTCGTTATCACTGATAATCAGGGAAACTCTGTCTCTATGTGTGTCTACAGCCCAGATGTCTCTGAGGAGCCTGTTCCATCAGGGACAGACTGGTCTGGTACCAACAGAGTTTCCATCAGGGACAGACTGGTCTGGGGACCAACAGAGTTTCCATCAGGGACAGACTGGTCTGGTACCAGGACAGAGTGTCCATCTGGGACAGACTGGTCTGGTACCAGCAGAGATTCCATCAGGGACAGACTGGTCTGGACTGGTCTGGTACCAACAGAGTGTCCATCTGGGACAGACTGGTCTGGTACCAGCAGAGTTTCCATATGGGACAGACTGGTCTGGTACCAACAGAGTTTCCATCAGGGACAGACTGGTCTGGACTGGTCTGGTACCAACAGAGATTCCATCGGGGATGACTGGTCTGGTACCAACAGAGTTTCCATCATGGACAGACTGGTTGGACTGGTCTGGTACAACAGAGATTCCATCGGGGAACATACAGACTGGTCTGGTACCAGGGAGTTTCCATCAGGGACAGACTGGTCTGGTACCAACAGAGTTTCCATCAGGGACAGACTGGTCTGGTACCAGCAGAGTTTCCATCAGGGACAGACTGGTCTGGTACCAACAGAGTTTCCATCAGGGACAGACTGGTCTGGACTGGTCTGGTACCAACAGAGATTCCATCGGGGACAGACTGGTCTGGTACCAACAGAGTTTCCATCAGGGACAGACTGGTCTGGACTGGTCTGGTACCAACAGAGATTCCATCGGGGACAGACTGGTCTGGTACCAACAGAGTTTCCATCAGGGACAGACTGGTCTGGTACCAACAGAGTTTCCATCAGGGACAGACTGGTCTGGTACCAGCAGAGTTTCCATCAGAGACAGACTGGTCTGGTACCAACAGAGTTTCCATCAGGGACAGACTGGTCTGGACTGGTCTGGTACCAACAGAGTTTCCATCAGGGACAGACTGGTCTGGACTGGTCTGGTACCAACAGAGTTTCCATCAGGGACAGACTGGTCTGGGACTGGTCTGGTACCAACAGAGTTTCCATCTGGGACAGACTGGTCTGGTACCAACAGAGTTTCCATCGGGGACAGACTGGTCTGGTACCAACAGAGTTTCCATCAGGGACAGACTGGTCTGGTACCAACAGAGTTTCCATCAGGGACAGACTGGTCTGGTACCAACAGAGTTTCCATCAGGGACAGACTGGTCTGGTACCAGCAGAGTTTCCATCAGGGACAGACTGGTCTGGTACCAACAGAGTTTCCATCAGGGACAGACTGGTCTGGTACCAACAGAGTTTCCATCAGGGACAGACTGGTCTGGACTGGTCTGGTACCAACAGAGTTTCCATCTGGCACAGACTGGTCTGGTACCAGCAGAGTTTCCATCGGGGACAGACTGGTCTGGTACCAACAGAGTTTCCATCGGGGACAGACTGGTCTGGTACCAACAGAGTTTCCATCGGGGACAGACTGGTCTGGACTGGTTTCCATCAGGGACAGACTGGTCTGGTAACAGAGTATCCATCAGGGACAGACTGGTCTGGTACCAGCAGAGTTTCCATCTGGGACAGACTGGTCTGGTACCAACAGAGTTTCCATCTGGGACAGACTGGTCTGGTACCAACAGAGTTTCCATCTGGGACAGACTGGTCTGGTACCAGCAGAGTTTCCATCAGGGACAGACTGGTCTGGACAGACTGGTCTGGTACCAACAGAGTTGTCCATCTGGGACAGACTGGTCTGGTACCAGCAGAGTTTCCATATGGGACAGACTGGTCTGGTACCAACAGAGTTTCCATCAGGGACAGACTGGTCTGGACTGGTCTGGTACCAACAGAGATTCCATCGGGGACAGACTGGTCTGGTACCAACAGAGTTTCCATCAGGGACAGACTGGTCTGGTACCAACAGAGTTTCCATCAGGGACAGACTGGTCTGGACTGGTCTGGTACCAACAGAGATTCCATCGAGGACAGACTGGTCTGGTACCAACAGAGTTTCCATCAGGGACAGACTGGTCTGGTACCAACAGAGTTTCCATCAGGGACAGACTGGTCTGGTACCAGCAGAGTTTCCATCGGGACAGACTGGTCTGGTACCAGCAGAGTTTCCATCAGGGACAGACTGGTCTGGTACCAGCAGAGTTTCCATCAGGGACAGACTGGTCTGGTACCAGCAGAGTTTCCATCAGGGACAGACTGGTCTGGTACCAACAGAGTTTCCATCAGGGACAGACTGGTCTGGACTGGTCTGGTACCAACAGAGTTTCCATCAGGGACAGGCTGGTCTGGACTGGTCTGGTACCAACAGAGTTTCCATCAGGGACAGACTGGTCTGGACTGGTCTGGTACCAACAGAGTTTCCATCTGGGACAGACTGGTCTGGTACCAACAGAGTTTCCATCAGGGACAGACTGGTCTGGACTGGTCTGGTACCAACAGAGATTCCATCGGGGACAGACTGGTCTGGTACCAACAGAGTTTCCATCAGGGACAGACTGGTCTGGTACCAACAGAGTTTCCATCAGGGACAGACTGGTCTGGACTGGTCTGGTACCAACAGAGTTTCCATCAGGGACAGACTGGTCTGGACTGGTCTGGTACCAACAGAGTTTCCATCAGGGACAGACTGGTCTGGTACCAGCAGAGTTTCCATCAGGGACAGACTGGTCTGGTACCAGCAGAGTTTCCATCAGGGACAGACTGGTCTGGTACCAAGAGAGTTTCCATCAGGGACAGACTGGTCTGGACTGGTCTGGTACCAACAGAGTTTCCATCAGGGACAGACTGGTCTGGACTGGTCTTGTACCAACAGAGTTTCCATCAGGGACAGACTGGTCTGGACTGGTCTGGTACCAACAGAGTTTCCATCTGGCACAGACTGGTCTGGTACCAGCAGAGTTTCCATCGGGGACAGAGAGGTCTGGTACCAACAGAGTTTCCATCGGGGACAGACTGGTCTGGTACCAATAGAGTTTCCATCAGGGACAGACTGGTCTGGACTGGTCTGGTACCAACAGAGTATCCATCAGGGACAGACTGGTCTGGTACCAGCAGAGTGTCCATCTGGGACAGACTGGTCTGGTACCAACAGAGTTTCCATCTGGGACAGACTGGTCTGGTACCAACAGAGTTTCCATCTGGGACAGACTGGTCTGGTACCAGCAGAGATTTCCATCAGGGACAGACTGGTCTGGACTGGTCTGGTACCAACAGAGTGTCCATCTGGGACAGACTGGTCTGGTACCAGCAGAGTTTCCATATGGGACAGACTGGTCTGGTACCAGCAGAGTTTCCAACGGGGACAGACTGGTCTGGTACCAGCAGAGTTTCCATCAGGGACAGACTGGTCTGGTACCAGCAGAGTTTCCATCAGGGACAGACTGGTCTGGTACCAGCAGAGTTTCCATCAGGGACAGACTGGTCTGGTACCAGCAGAGTTTCCATCGGGGACAGACTGGTCTGGTACCAGCAGAGTTTCCATCAGGGACAGACTGGTCTGGTACCAGCAGAGTTTCCATCGGGACAGACTGGTCTGGTACCAGCAGAGTTTCCATCAGGGACAGACTGGTCTGGTACCAGCAGAGTTTCCATCAGGGACAGACTGGTCTGGTACCAGCAGAGTTTCCATCTGGGACAGACTGGTCTGGTACCAGCAGAGTTTCCATATGGGACAGACTGGTCTGGTACCAACAGAGTTTCCATCAGGGACAGACTGGTCTGGACTGGTCTGGTACCAACAGAGTTTCCATCAGGGACAGACTGGTCTGGACTACCAACAGAGTTTCCATCGGGGACAGACTGGTCTGGTACCAACAGAGTTTCCATCAGGGACAGACTGGTCTGGTACCAACAGAGTTTCCATCAGGGACAGACTGGTCTGGTACCAGCAGAGTTTCCATCAGGGACAGACTGGTCTGGTACCAACAGAGTTTCCATCAGGGACAGACTGGTCTGGACTGGTCTGGTACCAACAGAGTTTCCATCAGGGACAGACTGGTCTGGACTGGTCTGGTACCAACAGAGTTTCCATCAGGGACAGACTGGTCTGGACTGGTCTGGTACCAACAGAGTTTCCATCTGGGACAGACTGGTCTGGTACCAGCAGAGTTTCATCGGGGACAGACTGGTCTGGTACCAACAGAGTTTCCATCGGGGACAGACTGGTCTGGTACCAACAGAGTTTCCATCAGGGACAGACTGGTCTGGTACCAACAGAGTTTCCATCAGGGACAGACTGGTCTGGTACCAGCAGAGTTTCCATCAGGGACAGAGTGGTCTGGTACCAACAGAGTTTCCATCAGGGACAGACTGGTCTGGACTGGTCTGGTACCAACAGAGTTTCCATCAGGGACAGACTGGTCTGGACTGGTCTGGTACCAACAGAGCATCCATCTGGCACAGACTGGTCTGGTACCAGCAGAGTTTCCATCGGGGACAGAGAGGTCTGGTACCAACAGAGTTTCCATCGGGGACAGACTGGTCTGGTACCAACAGAGTTTCCATCGGGGACAGACTGGTCTGGACTGGTCTGGTACCAACAGAGTATCCATCAGGGACAGACTGGTCTGGTACCAGCAGAGTGTCCATCTGGGACAGACTGGTCTGGTACCAACAGAGTTTCCATCTGGGACAGACTGGTCTGGTACCAGCAGAGTTTCCATCGGGGACAGAGAGGTCTGGTACCAACAGAGTTTCCATCGGGGACAGACTGGTCTGGTACCAACAGATTGTCCATCTGGGACAGACTGGTCTGGTACCAGCAGAGTTTCCATATGGGACAGACTGGTCTGGTACCAACAGAGTTTCCATCAGGGACAGACTGGTCTGGACTGGTCTGGTACCAACAGAGATTCCATCGGGGACAGACTGGTCTGGTACCAACATAGTTTCCATCAGGGACAGACTGGTCTGGTACCAACAGACTTTCCATCAGGGACAGACTGGTCTGGACTGGTCTGGTACCAACAGAGATTCCATCGGGGACAGACTGGTCTGGTACTAACAGAGTTTCCATCAGGGACAAACTGGTCTGGTACCAACAGAGTTTCCATCAGGGACAGACTGGTCTGGTACCAGCAGAGTTTCCATCAGGGACAGACTGGTCTGGTACCAGCAGAGTTTCCATCAGGGACAGACTGGTCTGGTACCAGCAGAGTTTCCATCAGGGACAGACTGGTCTGGTACCAACAGAGTTTCCATCAGGGACAGACTGGTCTGGACTGGTCTGGTACCAACAGAGTTTCCATCAGGGACAGGCTGGTCTGGACTGGTCTGGTACCAACAGAGTTTCCATCAGGGACAGACTGGTCTGGACTGGTCTGGTACCAACAGAGTTTCCATCTGGGACAGACTGGTCTGGTACCAACAGAGTTTCCATCAGGGACAGACTGGTCTGGACTGGTCTGGTACCAACAGAGATTCCATCGGGGACAGACTGGTCTGGTACCAACAGAGTTTCCATCAGGGACAGACTGGTCTGGTACCAACAGAGTTTCCATCAGGGACAGACTGGTCTGGACTGGTCTGGTACCAACAGAGTTTCCATCAGGGACAGACTGGTCTGGACTGGTCTGGTACCAACAGAGTTTCCATCAGGGACAGACTGGTCTGGTACCAACAGAGTTTCCATCAGGGACAGACTGGTCTGGTACCAGCAGAGTTTCCATCAGGGACAGACTGGTCTGGTACCAAGAGAGTTTCCATCAGGGACAGACTGGTCTGGACTGGTCTGGTACCAACAGAGTTTCCATCAGGGACAGACTGGTCTGGACTGGTCTTGTACCAACAGAGTTTCCATCAGGGACAGACTGGTCTGGACTGGTCTGGTACCAACAGAGTTTTCATCTGGGACAGACTGGTCTGGTACCAGCAGAGTTTCCATCGGGGACAGAGAGGTCTGGTACCAACAGAGTTTCCATCGGGGACAGACTGGTCTGGTACCAACAGAGTTTCCATCAGGGACAGACTGGTCTGGACTGGTCTGGTACCAACAGAGTATCCATCAGGGACAGACTGGTCTGGTACCAGCAGAGTGTCCATCTGGGACAGACTGGTCTGGTACCAACAGAGTTTCCATCTGGGACAGACTGGTCTGGTACCAACAGAGTTTCCATCTGGGACAGACTGGTCTGGTACCAGCAGAGATTCCATCAGGGACAGACTGGTCTGGACTGGTCTGGTACCAACAGATTGTCCATCTGGGACAGACTGGTCTGGTACCAGCAGAGTTTCCATATGGGACAGACTGGTCTGGTACCAGCAGAGTTTCCAACGGGGACAGACTGGTCTGGTACCAGCAGAGTTTCCATCAGGGACAGACTGGTCTGGTACCAGCAGAGTTTCCATCAGGGACAGACTGGTCTGGTACCAGCAGAGTTTCCATCAGGGACGGACTGGTCTGGTACCAGCAGAGTTTCCATCGGGGACAGACTGGTCTGGTACCAGCAGAGTTTCCATCAGGGACAGACTGGTCTGGTACCAGCAGAGTTTCCATCGGGACAGACTGGTCTGGTACCAGCAGAGTTTCCATCAGGGACAGACTGGTCTGGTACCAGCAGAGTTTCCATCAGGGACAGACTGGTCTGGTACCAGCAGAGTTTCCATCTGGGACAGACTGGTCTGGTACCAGCAGAGTTTCCATATGGGACAGACTGGTCTGGTACCAGCAGAGTTTCCATCAGGGACAGACTGGTCTGGACTGGTCTGGTACCAACAGAGTTTCCATCGGGGACAGACTGGTCTGGTACCAACAGAGTTTCCATCAGGGACAGACTGGTCTGGACTGGTCTGGTACCAACAGAGATTTCCATCGGGGACAGACTGGTCTGGTACCAACAGAGTTTCCATCAGGGACAGACTGGTCTGGTACCAACAGAGTTTCCATCAGGGACAGACTGGTCTGGTACCAGCAGAGTTTCCATCAGGGACAGACTGGTCTGGTACCAACAGAGTTTCCATCAGGGACAGACTGGTCTGGACTGGTCTGGTACCAACAGAGTTTCCATCGGGGACAGACTGGTCTGGTACCAGCAGAGTTTCCATCAGGGACAGACTGGTCTGGACTGGTCTGGTACCAACAGAGATTCCATCGGGGACAGACTGGTCTGGTACCAACAGAGTTTCCATCAGGGACAGACTGGTCTGGTACCAACAGAGTTTCCATCAGGGACAGACTGGTCTGGTACCAGCAGAGTTTCCATCAGAGACAGACTGGTCTGGTACCAACAGAGTTTCCATCAGGGACAGACTGGTCTGGACTGGTCTGGTACCAACAGAGTTTCCATCAGGGACAGACTGGTCTGGACTGGTCTGGTACCAACAGAGTTTCCATCAGGGACAGACTGGTCTGGACTGGTCTGGTACCAACAGAGTTTCCATCTGGGACAGACTGGTCTGGTACCAGCAGAGTTTCGATCGGGGACAGAGAGGTCTGGTACCAACAGAGTTTCCATCGGGGACAGACTGGTCTGGTACCAACAAAGTTTCCATCAGGGACAGACTGGTCTGGTACCAACAGGAGTTTCCATCAGGGACAGACTGGTCTGGTACCAGCAGAGTTTCCATCAGGGAAGAGTGGTCTGGTACCATCAGAGTTTCCATCAGGGACAGACTGGTCTGGACTGGTCTGGTACCAACAGAGTTTCCATCAGGGACAGACTGGTCTGGACTGGTCTGGTACCAACAGAGCATCCATCTGGCACAGACTGGTCTGGTACCAGCAGAGTTTCCATCGGGGACAGAGGGTCTGGTACCAACAGAGTTTCCATCGGGGACAGACTGGTCTGGTACCAATAGAGTTTCCATCGGGGACAGACTGGTCTGGACTGGTCTGGTACCAACAGAGTATCCATCAGGGACAGACTGGTCTGGTACCAGCAGAGTGTCCATCTGGGACAGACTGGTCTGGTACCAACAGAGTTTCCATCTGGGACAGACTGGTCTGGTACCAACAGAGTTTCCATCTGGGACAGACTGGTCTGGTACCAGCAGAGATTCCATCAGGGACAGACTGGTCTGGACTGGTCTGGTACCAACAGATTGTCCATCTGGGACAGACTGGTCTGGTACCAGCAGAGTTTCCATATGGGACAGACTGGTCTGGTACCAACAGAGTTTCCATCAGGGACAGACTGGTCTGGACTGGTCTGGTACCAACAGAGATTCCATCGGGGACAGACTGGTCTGGTACCAACAGAGTTTCCATCAGGGACAGACTGGTCTGGTACCAACAGAGTTTCCATCAGGGACAGACTGGTCTGGACTGGTCTGGTACCAACAGAGATTCCATCGGGGACAGACTGGTCTGGTACCAACAGAGTTTCCATCAGGGACAGACTGGTCTGGTACCAACAGAGTTTCCATCAGGGACAGACTGGTCTGGTACCAGCAGAGTTTCCATCGGGACAGACTGGTCTGGTACCAGCAGAGTTTCCATCAGGGACAGACTGGTCTGGTACCAGCAGAGTTTCCATCAGGGACAGACTGGTCTGGTACCAGCAGAGTTTCCATCAGGGACAGACTGGTCTGGTACCAACAGAGTTTCCATCAGGGACAGACTGGTCTGGACTGGTCTGGTACCAACAGAGTTTCCATCAGGGACAGGCTGGTCTGGACTGGTCTGGTACCAACAGAGTTTCCATCAGGGACAGACTGGTCTGGACTGGTCTGGTACCAACAGAGTTTCCATCTGGGACAGACTGGTCTGGTACCAACAGAGTTTCCATCAGGGACAGACTGGTCTGGACTGGTCTGGTACCAACAGAGATTCCATCGGGGACAGACTGGTCTGGTACCAACAGAGTTTCCATCAGGGACAGACTGGTCTGGTACCAACAGAGTTTCCATCAGGGACAGACTGGTCTGGACTGGTCTGGTACCAACAGAGTTTCCATCAGGGACAGACTGGTCTGGACTGGTCTGGTACCAACAGAGTTTCCATCAGGGACAGACTGGTCTGGTACCAGCAGAGTTTCCATCAGGGACAGACTGGTCTGGTACCAGCAGAGTTTCCATCAGGGACAGACTGGTCTGGTACCAAGAGAGTTTCCATCAGGGACAGACTGGTCTGGACTGGTCTGGTACCAACAGAGTTTCCATCAGGGACAGACTGGTCTGGACTGGTCTTGTACCAACAGAGTTTCCATCAGGGACAGACTGGTCTGGACTGGTCTGGTACCAACAGAGTTTTCATCTGGCACAGACTGGTCTGGTACCAGCAGAGTTTCCATCGGGGACAGAGAGGTCTGGTACCAACAGAGTTTCCATCGGGGACAGACTGGTCTGGTACCAATAGAGTTTCCATCAGGGACAGACTGGTCTGGACTGGTCTGGTACCAACAGAGTATCCATCAGGGACAGACTGGTCTGGTACCAGCAGAGTGTCCATCTGGGACAGACTGGTCTGGTACCAACAGAGTTTCCATCTGGGACAGACTGGTCTGGTACCAACAGAGTTTCCATCTGGGACAGACTGGTCTGGTACCAGCAGAGATTCCATCAGGGACAGACTGGTCTGGACTGGTCTGGTACCAACAGATTGTCCATCTGGGACAGACTGGTCTGGTACCAGCAGAGTTTCCATATGGGACAGACTGGTCTGGTACCAGCAGAGTTTCCATCGGGGACAGACTGGTCTGGTACCAGCAGAGTTTCCATCGGGGACAGACTGGTCTGGTACCAGCAGAGTTTCCATCAGGGACAGACTGGTCTGGTACCAGCAGAGTTTCCATCAGGGACGGACTGGTCTGGTACCAGCAGAGTTTCCATCGGGGACAGACTGGTCTGGTACCAGCAGAGTTTCCATCAGGGACAGACTGGTCTGGTACCAGCAGAGTTTCCATCGGGGACAGACTGGTCTGGTACCAGCAGAGTTTCCATCAGGGACAGACTGGTCTGGTACCAGCAGAGTTTCCATCAGGGACAGACTGGTCTGGTACCAGCAGAGTTTCCATTGGTGACAGACTGGTCTGGTACTATCAGAGTTTCCATCAGGGACGGACTGGTCTGGACTGGTCTGGTACCAGCAGAGTTTCCATCAGGGACGGACTGGTCTGGTACCAGCAGAGTTTCCATCGGGGACAGACTGGTCTGGTACCAGCAGAGTTTCCATCTGGGACAGACTGGTCTGGTACCAGCAGAGTGTCCATCTGGGACAGACTGGTCTGGTACCAACAGAGTTTCCATCAGGGATGGACTGGTCTGGACTGGTCTGGTACCAGCAGAGTTTCCATCGGGGACAGACTGGTCTGGTACCAGCAGAGTTTCCATCAGGGATGGACTGGTCTGGTACCAGCAGAGTGTCCATCTGGGACAGACTGGTCTGGTACCAACAGAGTTTCCATCAGGGACGGACTGGTCTGGACTGGTCTGGTACCAGCAGAGTTTCCATCGGGGACAGACTGGTCTGGTACCAATAGAGTTTCCAGAGTTTCCTAATTAAGACAGCCCTAACTGGGCTAAAGATGGCCAGTCTGCCTCTGGTTTCCATACGTCCTTGTGTGTGTAGTGAAGTGGAGCGGTGGTGAAGCCCTGGAGGTCATATGTATGACTCAGTGTCACCACCAGGCCTGTCACCACCAGGCCTGTCACCACCAGGCCTGTCACCACCAGTACCCCCTAGGCCAGTCACCACCAGGCCAGTCACCACCAGGCCAGTCACCACCAGGACCCCCAGGCCAGTCACCACCAGCACCCGCTAGGCCAGTCACCACCAGGACCCCCAGGCCAGTCACCACCAGGATCCTCCAGGCCAGTCACCACCAGGACCCCTAGGCCAGTCACCACCAGGCCAGTCACCACCAGGACCCCTAGGCCAGTCACCACCAGGCCAGTCACCACCAGGACCCCTAGGCCTGTCACCACCAGGAACCCCTAGGCCTGTAACCACCAGGACCCCCTAGGCCTGTCACCACCAGGACCCCCTAGGCCTGTCACCACCAGGACCCCCTAGGCCTGTCACCACCAGGACCTCCTAGACCTGTCACCACCAGGACCCCTAGGCCTGTCTCCACCAGGACCCCTAGGCCTGTCACCACCATGACCCCCTAGTCCTGTCACCACCAGGACAGTCACCACCAGGCCAGTCACCACCAGGCCAGTCACCACCAGGACCCTCCAGGCCAGTCACCACCAGGACCCTCCAGGCCAGTCACCACCAGGCCAGTCACCACCAGGACCCCCAGGCCTGTCACCACCAGGACCCTCCAGGCCAGTCACCACCAGGACCCTCCAGGCCAGTCACCACCAGGACCCTCCAGGCCAGTCACCACCAGGACCCCCTAGGCCAGTCACCACCAGGACCCCCTAAGCTAGTCACCACCAGGCCAGTCACCACCAGGCCAGTCACCATCCAGGACCCCCTGGGTCGGTCACCACCAATTCATTGTATTGGACAATATCCAAAAGATTTAGAGAAGGATCATTTGAAAGATACAATGTTATTGAGTAGATGGATTTATTGGTTTCTTTCAATTTTTACAAAACATGAAAATGCAGTTGATTAAATAAACACACAAATTATCTACAGTTTTTAAAGTTGTGTCATTAGATTTGGGGTAGGGTGGGGCCACAACTTATTGGGGAAATAAAATGGGGTCCCAAGATATTCTGCAGGAAAAAATGGGGTCACCTCTCTCTCTCTCTCTGTCTCTCTCTGTCTCTCTCTCTGTCCCTCTCTCTCTCTCTCTCTCTCTCTCTCTCTCTCTCTCTCTCTCTCTCTCTCTCTCTCTCTCTCTCTCTCTCTCTCTCTCTCTCTCTCTCTCTCTCTCCTCTCTCTCTCTCTCTCTCTCTCTCTCTGTCTCTCTCTCTCTCTGTCTCTCTCTCTCTCTGTCTCTCTCTGTCTCTCTCTGTCTCTCTCTCTCTCTCTGTCTCTCTCTCTCTCTCTCTCTATCTCTCTCTCTGTCTCTCTCTCTCATCAGGCTAGGCAGACAGCTAGACATCTATCTGGGTGAATCATTGCCTGTAGCCAAATGGTAGACCTTCCTAGCCTGAGGACCAGACCAGATCACATTACCAGATCGCTATAAAAAAAACGAGACCCATTACGTTTGTTATACGGAATGAAAAGTGGGTAAAGTGCACACTAAGACTACCTCCTAAATGGCACCCTATTCCCTATGTAGTGCACTACTTTAGACCAGGACCCTATTCCCTATGTAGTGCACTACTTTAGACCAGGACCCTATTCCCTATATAGTGCACTACTTTAGACCAGGGCCCTATTCCCTATATAGTGCACTACTTTAGACCAGGGCCCTATTCCCTATATAGTGCACTAATGTAGACCAGGGCCCTATTCCCTATATAGTGCACTACTTTAGACCAGGACCCTATTCCCTATATAGTGCACTACTTTAGACGAGGGCCCTATTCCCTATATAGTGCACTACTTTAGACCAGAGCCCTATTCCCTATATAGTGCACTACTTTAGACCAGGACCCTATTCCCTATATAGTGCACTACTTTAGACGAGGGCCCTATTCCCTATATAATGCACTACTTAGACCAGAGCCCTATTCCCTACACTACTTTAGACCAGGCCCTATTCCCTATATAGTGCACTACTTTGGACCAGGGCCCTATTCCCTATATAGTGCACTACTTTAGACCAGGACCCTATTCCTATATAGACTACTTTAGACCAGGGCCCTATTCCCTATATAGTGCACTACTTTAGACCAGAGCCCTATTCCCTATATAGTGCACTACTTTAGACCAGGGCCCTATTCCCTATATAGTGCACTACTTTAGACCAGAGAGCCCTATTCCTATATAGTGCACTACTTTAGACCAGAGCCCTATTCCCTATATAGTGCACTACTTTAGACCAGGCCCTATTCTACTTTTAGACCAGAGCCCTATTCCTATATAGTGCACTACTTTAGACCAGAGACCCTATTCCCTATATAGTGCACTACTTTAGACCAGGGCCCTATTCCCTATATAGTGCACTACTTTAGACCAGGCCCTATTCCCTATATAGTGCACTACTTTAGACCAGGGCCCTATTCCCTATATAGTGCCTACTATTCCCTATATAGTGCACTACTTTAGACCAGGCCCTATTCCCTATATAGTGCACTACTTAGACCAGGGCCCTATTCCCTATATAGTGCACTACTTTAGACCAGGGCCCTATTCCCTATATAGTGCACTACTCTAGACCAGGGCCCTATTCCCTATATAGTGCACTACTCTAGACCAGGGCCCTATTCCCTATTCCTATAGACCAGGGCCCTATTCCTATATGCACTACTCTAGACCAGGGCCCTATTCCTATATAGTGCACTACTTTAGACCAGGGCCCTATTCCTATATAGTGCACTACTCTAGACCAGGGCCCTATTCCCTATATAGTGCACTACTTTATACTACAGCCCTATTCCCTATATAGTGCACTACTCTAGACCAGGGCCCTGTTCCCTATATAGTGCACTACTCTAGACCAGGGCCCTGTTCCCTATATAGTGCACTACTTTAACTCCAGACCAGGGCCCTGTTCCCTATATAGTGCACTACTCTAGACCAGGGCCCTATTCCCTATATAGTGCACTACTCTAGACCAGGGCCCTATTCCTATATAGTGCACTACTCTAGACCAGGGCCCTATTCCCTATATAGTGCACTACTCTAGACCAGGGCCCTATTCCCTATATACTTTAGTGGCCCTATTCCTATATATAGTACTACTTTAGACCAGAGCCCTATTCCCTATATAGTGCACTACTCTAGACCAGGGCCCTGTTCCCTATATAGTGCACTACTCTAGACCAGGGCCCTGTTCCCTATATAGTGCACTACTCTAGACCAGGGCCCTGTTCCCTATATAGTGCACTACTCTAGACCAGGGCCCTGTTCCCTATATAGTGCACTACTCTAGACCAGGGCCCTGTTCCCTATATAGTGCACTACTCTAGACCAGGGCCCTATGCCACCCTATTCCCTATGTAGTGCACTACTCTAGACCAGGGCCCTGTTCCCTATATAGTGCACTACTCTAGACCAGAGCCCTGTTCCCTATATAGTGCACTACTCTAGACCAGGGCCCTGTTCCCTATATAGTGCACTACTCTAGACCAGGGCCCTGTTCCCTATATAGTGCACTACTCTAGACCAGGGCCCTGTTCCCTATATAGTGCACTACTCTAGACCAGGGCCCTATGCCACCCTATTCCCTATGTAGTGCACTACTCTAGACCAGGGCCCTGTTCCCTATATAGTGCACTACTCTAGACCAGGGCCCTGTTCCCTATATAGTGCACTACTCTAGACCAGGGCCCTATTCCCTATATAGTGCACTACTCTAGACCAGGGCCCTATTCCCTATATAGTGCACTACTCTAGACCAGAGCCCTGTTCCCTATATAGTGCACTACTCTAGACCAGGGCCCTATGCCACCCTATTCCCTATGTAGTGCACTACTCTAGACCAGGGCCCTGTTCCCTATATAGTGCACTACTCTAGACCAGGGCCCATGTACCAAGATGAGCTGAACCGTGACAATAAATCATTGGAAAAAGCATATTTTGAATGTGTTGGTCGGTTTTATCTAATGAAACAGTTTCAGTATTGTTTGCTATGGACACACAGTGTAAATGATAACCCTGTCGTGATATTTCCCCATTGGTTCATTAACGTTTACAATACTTTACAATATTCCTTCATATTTAGCCTGTCGTGATATTTCTCCATTGGTTCATTAACGTTTACAATACTTTACAATATTCCTTCATATTTAGCCTGTCGTGATATAGCCCCATTTGTTGTCCTATTAAATAAATACATTGTTCTTATCATATTAAACAGATCATTAAATTATTCAGTTTAACTCCCAATGTGTGTGTGTGCGTGTGTGTGTGTGTGCGTGCATGTGCGTGTGCGTGTGCGTGTGTGTGCGTGCGTGTGTGTGTATGTGTGTGTGTGCGTATGCGCGTGCGTGTGTGCGTGCGTGTGTGTGCGTGTGCGTGCGTGCGTGTGTGTGTGTGTGCGTGTGTGTGTGTGTGTGTGTGTGCGTGTGTGTGTGTGTGTATATTCCTCTGGCTGAATGAGTGAGCCGTCATTCATAATGAAATGGACACCAGGGATTCAAACCAGGGACCGTAATCCCACCCAGGCAGATCCATTCAAACCAGGGACCGTAATCCCACCCAGGCAGATCCATTCAAACTAGGGACCGTAATCCCACCCAGGCAGATCTATTCAAACTAGGGACCGTAATCCCACCCAGGCAGATCCATTCAAACTAGGGACTGTAATCCCACCCAGGCAGATCCATTCAAACCAGGGACTGTAATCCCACCCAGGCAGATCCATTCAAACCAGGGACTGTAATCCCACCCAGGCAGATCCATTCAAACCAGGGACTGTAATCCCACCCAGGCAGATCCATTCAAACCAGGGACTGTAATCCCACCCAGGCAGATCCATTCAAACCAGGGACTGTAATCCCACCCAGGCAGATCCATTCAAACTGTGATTTATGTCTCAGACTGAGTAAAACGGTCTGGATCAAATCAAATCAAATTTTATTTGTCACATACACATGGTTAGCAGATGTTAATGCGAGTGTAGCGAAATGCTTGTGCTTCTAGTTCCGACAATGCAGTAATAACGAACAAGTAATCTAACTAACAATTCCAAAAAAACTACTGTCTTATACACAGTGTAAGGGGATAAAGAATATGTACATAAGGATATCACTACCCTGAGATAAAAATGAATCACCGGGGAGATTTCTTCAATTGATTTCACCCCACGTCTGCTGGAGATACGGTTCCTCTTTAAAACCAGATCTGCTCAGCGCTCAGCTCCACGCAGACAGACATGTTGACTGACTTTCTGCTCAGGGCTCAGCTCCACGCAGACAGACATGTTGACTGACCTTCTGCTCAGGGCTCAGCTCCACGCAGACAGACGTGTTGACTGACCTTCTGCTCAGGGCTCAGCTCCACGCAGACAGACATGTTGACTGACTTTCTGCTCAGGGCTCAGCTCCACGCAGACAGACGTGTTGACTGACCTTCTGCTCAGGGCTCAGCTCCACGCAGACAGACATGTTGACTGACCTTCTGCTCAGGGCTCAGCTCCACGCAGACAGACATGTTGACTGACTTTCTGCTCAGGGCTCAGCTCCACGCAGACAGACATGTTGACTGACTTTCTGCTCAGGGCTCAGCTCCACACAGACAGACATGTTGACTGACTTTCTGCTCAGTGCTCAGCTCCACGCAGACAGACATGTTGACTGACCTTCTGCTCAGGGCTCAGCTCCACGCAGACAGACATGTTGACTGACCTTCTGCTCAGGGCTCAGCTCCACGCAGACAGACATGTTGACTGACCTTCTGCTCAGGGCTCAGCTCCACGCAGACAGACATGTTGACTGACTTTGTCTTTATTTACAATACAGGACTCAGAGACATACTACAAGACATAAGGACAATACAGGACACAGAGACATACTACATGAGATAAGGACAATACAGGACACTCAGAGACATACTACATGAGATAAGGACAATACAGGACACAGAGACATACTACAAGACATAAGGACAATACAGGACACAGAGACATACTACATGAGATAAGGACAATACAGGACACTCAGAGACATTCTACAAGACATAAGGACAATACAGGACACAGAGACATACTACAAGACATAAGGACAATACAGGACACAGAGACATACTACATGAGATAAGGACAATACAGGACACAGAGACATACTACATGAGATAAGGACAATACAGGACACTCAGAGACATTCTACAAGACATAAGGACAATACAGGACACAGAGACATACTACATGACATAAGGACAATACAGGACACTCAGAGACATTCTACAAGACATAAGGACAATACAGGACACAGAGACATACTACATGAGATAAGGACAATACAGGACACAGAGACATACTACATGAGATAAGGACAATACAGGACACAGAGACATACTACATGAGATAAGGACAATACAGGACACAGAGACATACTACATGAGATAAGAGATAAGGACAATACAGGACACAGAGACATACTACATGAGATAAGGACAATACAGGACACAGAGACATACTACATGAGATAAGGACAATACAGGACACAGAGACATACTACATGAGATAAGGACAATACAGGACACAGAGACATACTACAAGACATAAGGACAATACAGGACACAGAGACATACTACATGAGATAAGGACAATACAGGACACAGAGACATACTACATGAGATAAGGACAATACAGGACACAGAGACATACTACATGAGATAAGGACAATACAGGACACAGAGACATACTACATGAGATAAGGACAATACAGGACACAGAGACATACTACATGAGATAAGGACAATACAGGACACAGAGACATTCTACAAGACATAAGGACAATACAGGACACAGAGACATACAGGACACAGAGACATACTACATGAGATAAGGACAATACAGGACACAGAGACATACTACATGAGATAAGGACAATACAGGACACAGAGACATTCTACAAGACATAAGGACAATACAGGACACAGAGACATACTACATGAGATAAGGACAATACAGGACACAGAGACATACTACATGAGATAAGGACAATACAGGACACAGAGACATACTACATGAGATAAGGACAATACAGGACACAGAGACATACTACATGAGATAAGGACAATACAGGACACAGAGACATACAGGACACAGAGACATACTATGAGATAAGGACAATACAGGACACAGAGACATACTACATGAGATAAGGACAATACAGGACACAGAGACATACTACATGAGATAAGGACAATACAGGACACAGAGACATACTACATGAGATAAGGACAATACAGGACACAGAGACATACTACATGAGATAAGGACAATACAGGACACAGAGACATACTACATGAGATAAGGACAATACAGGACAATACAGGACACAGAGAGACATACTACATGAGATAAGGACAATACAGGACACAGAGACATACTACATGAGATAAGGACAATACAGGACACAGAGACATACTACATGAGATAAGGACAATACAGGACACAGAGACATACTACATGAGATAAGGACAATACAGGACACAGAGACATACTACATGAGATAAGGACAATACAGGACACAGAGACATACTACATGAGATAAGGACAATACAGGACACAGAGACATACTACATGAGATAAGGACAATACAGGACACAGAGACATACTACATGAGATAAGGACAATACAGGACACAGAGACATACTACATGAGATAAGGACAATACAGGACACAGAGACATACTACAAGACATAAGGACAATACAGGACACAGAGACATACTACATGAGATAAGGACAATACAGGACACAGAGACATACTACATGAGATAAGGACAATACAGGACACAGAGACATACTACATGAGATAAGGACAATACAGGACACAGAGACATACTACATGAGATAAGGACAATACAGGACACAGAGACATACTACATGAGATAAGGACAATACAGGACACAGAGACATACTACATGAGATAAGGACAATACAGGACACAGAGACATACTACATGAGATAAGGACAATACAGGACACAGAGACATACTACATGAGATAAGGACAATACAGGACACAGAGACATACTACATGAGATAAGGACAATACAGGACACAGAGACATACTACATGAGATAAGGACAATACAGGACACAGAGACATACTACATGAGATAAGGACAATACAGGACACAGAGACATACTACATGAGATAAGGACAATACAGGACACAGAGACATACTACATGAGATAAGGACAATACAGGACACAGAGACATACTACATGAGATAAGGACAATACAGGACACAGAGACATACTACATGAGATAAGGACAATACAGGACACAGAGACATACTGAGATAAGGACATGAGATAAGGACAATACAGGACACAGAGACATACTACATGAGATAAGGACAATACAGGACACAGAGACATACTACATGAGATAAGGACAATACAGGACACAGAGACATACTACATGAGATAAGGACAATACAGGACACAGAGACATACTACATGAGATAAGGACAATACAGGACACAGAGACATACTACATGAGATAAGGACAATACAGGACACAGAGACATACTACATGAGATAAGGACAATACAGGACACAGAGACATACTACATGAGATAAGGACAATACAGGACACAGAGACATACTACATGAGATAAGGACAATACAGGACACAGAGACATACTACATGAGATAAGGACAATACAGGACACAGAGACATACTACATGAGATAAGGACAATACAGGACACAGAGACATACTACATGAGATAAGGACAATACAGGACACAGAGACATACTACATGAGATAAGGACAATACAGGACACAGAGACATTCTACAAGACATAAGGACAATACAGGACACAGAGACATACTACATGAGATAAGGACAATACAGGACACAGAGACATACTACATGAGATAAGGACAATACAGGACACAGAGACATACTACATGAGATAAGGACAATACAGGACACAGAGACATTCTACAAGACATAAGGACAATACAGGACACTTAGAGACATACTACATGAGATAAGGACAATACAGGACACAGAGACATACTACATGAGATAAGGACAATACAGGACACAGAGACATACTACATGAGATAAGGACAATACAGGACACAGAGACATACTACATGAGATAAGGACAATACAGGACACAGAGACATACTACATGAGATAAGGACAATACAGGACACAGAGACATACTACATGAGATAAGGACAATACAGGACACAGAGACATACTACATGAGATAAGGACAATACAGGACACAGAGACATACTACATGAGATAAGGACAATACAGGACACAGAGACATACTACATGAGATAAGGACAATACAGGACACAGAGACATACTACATGAGATAAGGACAATACAGGACACAGAGACATACTACATGAGATAAGGACAATACAGGACACAGAGACATACTACATGAGATAAGGACAATACAGGACACAGAGACATTCTACAAGACATAAGGACAATACAGGACACAGAGACATACTACATGAGATAAGGACAATAGAGGACACAGAGACATACTACATGAGATAAGGACAATACAGGACACAGAGACATACTACATGAGATAAGGACAATACAGGACACAGAGACATACTACACGAGATAAGGACAATACAGGACACAGAGACATACTACATGAGATAAGGACAATACAGGACACAGAGACATACTACAAGACATAAGGACAATACAGGACACAGAGACATACTACATGAGATAAGGACAATACAGGACACAGAGACATACTACATGAGATAAGGACAATACAGGACACAGAGACATACTACATGAGATAAGGACAATACAGGACACAGAGACATACTACATGAGATAAGGACAATACAGGACACAGAGACATACTACATGAGATAAGGACAATACAGGACACAGAGACATACTACATGAGATAAGGACAATACAGGACACAGAGACATACTACATGAGATAAGGACAATACAGGACACAGAGACATTCTACAAGACATAAGGACAATACAGGACACTTAGAGACATACTACATGAGATAAGGACAATACAGGACACAGAGACATACTACATGAGATAAGGACAATACAGGACACAGAGACATACTACATGAGATAAGGACAATACAGGACACAGAGACATTCTACAAGACATAAGGACAATACAGGACACTTAGAGACATACTACATGAGATAAGGACAATACAGGACACAGAGACATACTACATGAGATAAGGACAATACAGGACACAGAGACATACTACATGAGATAAGGACAATACAGGACACAGAGACATACTACATGAGATAAGGACAATACAGGACACAGAGACATACTACATGAGATAAGGACAATACAGGACACAGAGACATACTACATGAGATAAGGACAATACAGGACACAGAGACATACTACATGAGATAAGGACAATACAGGACACAGAGACATGACATACTACATGAGATAAGGACAATACAGGACACAGAGACATACTACATGAGATAAGGACAATACAGGACACAGAGACATACTACATGAGATAAGGACAATACAGGACACAGAGACATACTACATGAGATAAGGACAATACAGGACACAGAGACATACTACATGAGATAAGGACAATACAGGACACAGAGACATACTACATGAGATAAGGACAATACAGGACACAGAGACATACTACATGAGATAAGGACAATACAGGACACAGAGACATACTACATGAGATAAGGACAATACAGGACACAGAGACATACTACATGAGATAAGGACAATACAGGACACAGAGACATACTACAAGAGATAAGGACAATACAGGACACAGAGACATACTACATGAGATAAGGACAATACAGGACACAGAGACATACTACATGAGATAAGGACAATACAGGACACTCAGAGACATTCTACAAGACATAAGGACAATACAGGACACAGAGACATACTACATGAGATAAGGACAATACAGGACACAGAGACATACTACATGAGATAAGGACAATACAGGACACAGAGACATTCTACAAGACATAAGGACAATACAGGACACAGAGACATTCTACAAGACATAAGGACAATACAGGACACAGAGACATACTACATGAGATAAGGACAATACAGGACACTCAGAGACATACTACATGAGATAAGGACAATACAGGACACAGAGACATACTACATGAGATAAGGACAATACAGGACACTGGTATTAGTAGGCAGAAGCCTTGTATTAGGACTCTCAATATAAGACTCTGGTGTACATATTCTTTATCCCCTTACACTTGTGTCTATAAGGTAGTAGTTTTGGAATTGTTAGTTAGATTACTTGTTGGTTATTACTGCATTGTCTGAACTAGAAGCACAAGCATTAACATCTCGCATTAACATCTGCTAACCATGTGTATGTGACAAATAAAATTTTATTTGATTTGAGGTAGCCTTGGTCCCAGATCAGTTTGGACTCTATCCACTCTGGTGAGGTAGCCTTGGTCCCAGATCAGTTTGGGCTTTATCACCTCTGGTGAGGTAGCCTTGGTCCCAGATCAGTTTGGGCTTTATCACCTCTGGTGAGGTAGCCTTGGTCCCAGATCAGTTTGGGCTTTATCACCTCTGGTGAGGTAGCCTTGGTCCCAGATCAGTTTGGGCTTTATCACCTCTGGTGAGGTAGCCTTGGTCCCAGATCAGTTTGGGCTTTATCACCTCTGGTGAGGTAGCCTTGGTCCCAGATCAGTTTGGGCTCTATCACCTCTGGTGAGGTAGCCTTGGTCCCAGATCAGTTTGGACTCTATCCACTCTGGTGAGGTAGCCTTGGTCCCAGATCAGTTTGGGCTCTATCACCTCTGGTGAGGTAGCCTTGGTCCCAGATCAGTTTGGGCTTTGTCACCTCTGGTGAGGTAGCCTTGGTCCCAGATCAGTTTGGGCTCTATCACCTCTGGTGAGGTAGCCTTGGTCCCAGATCAGTTTGGACTCTATCCACTCTGGTGAGGTAGCCTTGGTCCCAGATCAGTTTGGGTTCTATCACCTCTGGTGAGGTAGCCTTGGTCCCAGATCAGTTTGGGCTTTGTCACCTCTGGTGAGGTAGCCTTGGTCCCAGATCAGTTTGGGCTTTATCACCTCTGGTGAGGTAGCCTTGGTCCCAGATCAGTTTGGACTCTATCCACTCTGGTGAGGTAGCCTTGGTCCCAGATCAGTTTGGGCTTTGTCACCTCTGGTGAGGTAGCCTTGGTCCCAGATCAGTTTGGGCTCTATCACCTCTGGTGAGGTAGCCTTGGTCCCAGATCAGTTTGGGCTTTGTCACCTCTGGTGAGGTAGCCTTGGTCCCAGATCAGTTTGGGCTTTATCACCTCTGGTGAGGTAGCCTTGGTCCCAGATCAGTTTGGGCTCTATCACCTCTGGTGAGGTAGCCTTGGTCCCAGATCAGTTTGGACTCTATCCACTCTGGTGAGGTAGCCTTGGTCCCAGATCAGTTTGGGCTTTGTCACCTCTGGTGAGGTAGCCTTGGTCCCAGATCAGTTTGGGCTCTATCACCTCTGGTGAGGTAGCCTTGGTCCCAGATCAGTTTGGACTCTATCCACTCTGGTGAGGTAGCCTTGGTCCAAGATCAGTTTGGGCATTATCACCTCTGGTGAGGTAGCCTTGGTCCAAGATCAGTTTGGGCATTATCACCTCTGGTGAGGTAGCCTTGGTCCCAGATCAGTTTGGGCTTTATCACCTCTGGTGAGGTAGCCTTGGTCCCAGATCAGTTTGGGCTCTATCCTCTCTGGTGAGGTAGCCTTGGTCCCAGATCAGTTTGGGCTTTATCACCTCTGGTGAGGTAGCCTTGGTCCCAGATCAGTTTGGGCTTTATCACCTCTGGTGAGGTAGCCTTGGTCCCAGATCAGTTTGGGCTTTATCACCTCTGGTGAGGTAGCCTTGGTCCCAGATCAGTTTGGGCTTTATCACCTCTGGTGAGGTAGCCTTGGTCCCAGATCAGTTTGGGCTTTATCACCTCTGGTGAGGTAGCCTTGGTCCCAGATCAGTTTGGGCTTTATCACCTCTGGTGAGGTAGCCTTGGTCCCAGATCAGTTTGGGCTCTATCACCTCTGGTGAGGTAGCCTTGGTCCCAGATCAGTTTGGACTCTATCCACTCTGGTGAGGTAGCCTTGGTCCCAGATCAGTTTGGGTTCTATCACCTCTGGTGAGGTAGCCTTGGTCCCAGATCAGTTTGGGCTTTGTCACCTCTGGTGAGGTAGCCTTGGTCCCAGATCAGTTTGGGCTTTATCACCTCTGGTGAGGTAGCCTTGGTCCCAGATCAGTTTGGGCTCTATCACCTCTGGTGAGGTAGCCTTGGTCCCAGATCAGTTTGGACTCTATCCACTCTGGTGAGGTAGCCTTGGTCCCAGATCAGTTTGGGCTTTGTCACCTCTGGTGAGGTAGCCTTGGTCCCAGATCAGTTTGGGCTCTATCATTGACCTCTGGTGAGGTAGCCTTGGTCCCAGATCAGTTTGGGCTCTATCCACTCTGGTGAGGTAGCCTTGGTCCCAGATCAGTTTGGGCTTTGTCACCTCAAATCAAATCAAATCAAATCAAATTTTATTTGTCACATACACATGGTTAGCAGATGTTAATGCGAGTGTAGCGAAATGCTTGTGCTTCTAGTTCCGACAATGCAGTAATAACGAGCAAGTAATCTAACTAACAATTCCAAAAAAAACTACTGTCTTATACACAGTGTAAGGGGATAAAGAATATGTACATAAGGATATATGAATGAGTGATGGTACAGAGCAGCATAGGCAAGATACAGTAGATGATATCGAGTACAGTATATACATATGAGATAAGTATGTAAACCAAGTGGCATAGTTAAAGTGGCTAGTGATACATGTATTACATAAGGATGCAGTCGATGATATAGAGTACAGTATCAACGTATGCATATGAGATGAACAATGTAGGGTAAGTAACATTATATAAGGTAGCATTGTTTAAAGTGGCTAGTGATATATTTACATCATTTCCCATCAATTCCCATGATTAAAGTGGCTGGAGTAGAGTCAGTGTCATTGACAGTGTGTTGGCAGTAGCCACTCAATGTTAGTGGTGGCTGTTTAACAGTCTGATGGCCTTGAGATAGAAGCTGTTTTTCAGTCTCTCGGTCCCAGCTTTGATGCACCTGTACTGACCTCGCCTTCTGGATGACAGCGGGGTGAACAGGCAGTGGCTCGGGTGGTTGATGTCCTTGATGATCTTTATGGCCTTCCTGTAGCATCGGGTGGTGTAGGTGTCCTGGAGGGCAGGTAGTTTGCCCCCGGTGATGCGTTGTGCAGACCTCACTACCCTCTGGAGAGCCTTACGGTTGAGGGCGGTGCAGTTGCCATACCAGGCGGTGATACAGCCCGCCAGGATGCTCTCGATTGTGCATCTGTAGAAGTTTGTGAGTGCTTTTGGTGACAAGCCGAATTTCTTCAGCCTCCTGAGGTTGAAGAGGCGCTGCTGCGCCTTCCTCACGATGCTGTCTGTGTGAGTGGACCAATTCAGTTTGTCTGTGATGTGTATGCCGAGGAACTTAAAACTTGCTACCCTCTCCACTACTGTTCCATCGATGTGGATGGGGGTGTTCCCTCTGCTGTTTCCTGAAGTCCACAATCATCTCCTTAGTTTTGTTGACGTTGAGTGTGAGGTTATTTTCCTGACACCACACTCCGAGGGCCCTCACCTCCTCCCTGTAGGCCGTCTCGTCGTTGTTGGTAATCAAGCCTACCACTGGTGAGGTAGCCTTGGTCCCAGATCAGTTTGGGCTCTATCACCTCTGGTGAGGTAGCCTTGGTCCCAGATCAGTTTGGGCTCTATCACCTCTGGTGAGGTATCCATTGCTGTCATTGGCATGACATGATAATTCCATAAAGAGTTGACATGAGAGCACAAACAGATTGGCACCCAGGCTACTGCTACCTGCTACCATCTCTCCATCCGTGGTACCCCTGTCTCTACACAGCAGGCTACTGCTACCTGCTACCATCTCTCCATCCGTGGTACCCCTGTCTCTACACAGCAGGCTACTGCTACCTGCTACCATCTCTCCATCCGTGGTACCCCTGTCTCTACACAGCAGGCTACTGCTACCTGCTACCAACTCTCCATCCGTGGTACCCCTGTCTCTACGCAGCAGGCTACTGCTACCTGCTACCAACTCTCCATCCGTGGTACCCCTCTCTACACAGCAGGCTACTGCTACCTGCTACCAACGCTCCATCCGTGGTACCCCTCTCTATACAGCAGGCTACTGCTACCTGCTACCAACTCTCCATCCGTGGTACCCCTGTCTCTACACAGCAGGCTACTCTTACCTGCTACCAACTCTCCATCCGTGGTACCCCTCTCTACACAGCAGGCTACTGCTACCTGCTACCAACTCTCCATCCGTGGTACCCCTGTCTCTACACAGCAGGCTACTGCTATCTGCTACCAACTCTCCATCCGTGATACCCCTGTCTCTACACAGCAGGCTACTGCTACCTGCTACCAACGCTCCATCCGTCGTACCCCTCTCTACACAGCAGGCTACTGCTACCTGCTACCAACGCTCCATCCGTGGTACCCCTCTCTACACAGCAGGCTACTGCTACCTGCTACCAACTCTCCATCCGTGGTACCCCTGTCTCTACAGCAGGCTACTGCTACCTGCTACCATCTCTCCATCCGTGGTACCCTGTCTCTACACAGCAGGCTACTGCTACCTGCTACCAACTCTCCATCCGTGGTACCCTGTCTCTACACAGCAGGCTACTGCTACCTGCTACCAACTCTCCACCCGTGGTACCCCTGTCTCTACACAGCAGGCTACTGCTACCTGCTACCAACTCTCCATCCGTGGTACCCTGTCTCTACACAGCAGGCTACTGCTACCTGCTACCAACTCTCCATCCGTGGTACCCTGTCTCTACACAGCAGGCTACTGCTACCTGCTACCAACTCTCCATCCGTGGTACCCCTGTCTCTACACAGCAGGCTACTGCTACCTGCTACCAACTCTCCATCCGTGGTACCCCTCTCTACACAGCAGGCTACTGCTACCTGCTACCAACTCTCCATCCGTGGTACCCCTGTCTCTACACAGCAGGCTACTGCTACCTGCTACCAACTCTCCATCCGTGGTACCCCTGTCTCTACACAGCAGGCTACTGCTACCTGCTACCAACTCTCCATCCGTGGTACCCTGTCTCTACACAGCAGGCTACTGCTACCTGCTACCAACTCTCCATCCGTGGTACCCCTGTCTCTACACAGCAGGCTACTGCTACCTGCTACCAACTCTCCATCCGTGGTACCCCTGTCTCTACACAGCAGGCTACTGCTACCTGCTACCAACTCTCCATCCGTGGTACCCCTGTCTCTACACAGCAGGCTACTGCTACCTGCTACCAACTCTCCATCCGTGGTACCCCTGTCTCTACACAGCAGGCTACTGCTACCTGCTACCAACTCTCCATCCGTGGTACCCCTGTCTCTACACAGCAGGCTACTGCTACCTGCTACCAACTCTCCATCCGTGGTACCCCAGTCTCTACACAGCAGGCTACTGCTACCTGCTACCAACTCTCCATCCGTGGTACCCCTGTCTCTACACAGCAGGCTACTGCTACCTGCTACCAACTCTCCATCCGTGGTACCCCTGTCTCTACACAGCAGGCTACTGCTACCTGCTACCAACTCTCCATCCGTGGTACCCTGTCTCTACACAGCAGGCTACTGCTACCTGCTACCAACTCTCCATCCGTGGTACCCCTGTCCATCCGTGGTACACAGCAGGCTACTGCTACCTGCTACCAACTCTCCATCCGTGGTACCCTGTCTCTACACAGCAGGCTACTGCTACCTGCTACCAACTCTCCATCCGTGGTACCCCTGTCTCTACACAGCAGGCTACTGCTACCTGCTACCAACTCTCCATCCGTGGTACCCCTGTCTCTACACAGCAGGCTACTGCTACCTGCTACCAACTCTCCATCCGTGGTACCCTGTCTCTACACAGCAGGCTACTGCTACCTGCTACCAACTCTCCATCCGTGGTACCCCTGTCTCTACACAGCAGGCTACTGCTACCTGCTACCAACTCTCCATCCGTGGTACCCCTGTCTCTACACAGCAGGCTACTGCTACCTGCTACCAACTCTCCATCCGTGGTACCCTGTCTCTACACAGCAGGCTACTGCTACCTGCTACCAACTCTCCATCCGTGGTACCCTGTCTCTACACAGCAGGCTACTGCTACCTGCTATCCGTGGTACCCTGTCTCTACACAGCAGGCTACTGCTACCTGCTACCAACTCTCCATCCGTGGTACCCCTGTCTCTACACAGCAGGCTACTGCTACCTGCTACCAACTCTCCATCCGTGGTACCCTGTCTCTACACAGCAGGCTACTGCTACCTGCTACCAACTCTCCATCCGTGGTACCCCTGTCTCTACACAGCAGGCTACTGCTACCTGCTACCAACTCTCCATCCGTGGTACCCTGTCTCTACACAGCAGGCTACTGCTACCTGCTACCAACTCTCCATCCGTGGTACCCCTGTCTCTACACAGCAGGCTACTGCTACCTGCTACCAACTCTCCATCCGTGGTACCCCTGTCTCTACACAGCACAGCAGGCCCCTGTCTCTACTGGCTACTGCTGCTACCAACTCTCCATCCGTGGTACCCTGTCTCTACACAGCAGGCTACTGCTACTCTGTCTCTACACAACTACTGCTCCATCCGTGGTACCCCTGTCTCTACACAGCTGTCTCTACACAGCAGGCTCCTGCCTGTCTCCCTGCTACCAACTTCAGAAGCCTTTTAAAAACATCATATACACACAGGTTTTAAATTCCCTGCATGCAGGAAGGTTCCTCCTGTATCAGGGTGATCAAATTAAGATCCTGCATCTGTATAGTCATCAAAAATTTAAAAAGCATGGAGTTCTCAAACCGTCAAGCCTTCAAAAAGCTCATGTTGAATGTTAGTCTACAAAATGAATTGCTGTTAATAATCTACACTGATCAAATTGTTTTATGAAATTAATATATTTCAACTGACTCCTGATGCGAGAAGCAAGCAAGCAGCTGTTCATTTCTGTTTCCCCTCACCCCCTCCTCTCCTGGTGCCCTTCCCCCCCTCCCACCTCTCCCGTCTAGCGAGGCAACAACTTGGAAAATCACTGCGAGAGAAGAGAGAGCCCCTCTATGATTCGGAAAGGTCGTTCACTCCGATCCAGTCCGGAAGAGAAGACACAGCACCCGCTGTCACAACACAAAAGACGCACATATTCGAAAGAAGGTCACGGAAGTTCTAGCCATGGCATGGACTGTCAAAAGATGAACATGAAATCAGAAGGACCATTGAATATCAGTTGTTGTCGAACCCGATATGGAATTATATCCGCGGATTGCTAGAACACTTGTTTAATTAACGCCGACTCGTGTTGAAAGCTGCCGACTTCAAGAGGACTTCATGGTATGTTACATTTCAACCTTATCCTATGTGATCATGTTTTTGGTTCTTGTATATTTATGTTTTATTCAGTCGGGTTAGAAAGGCAGAGGATGGTGAATCAGGCTACCTCCTACTGTGGGTTGGTGGAAGTTAAATGTCCTTTGTTTGAAAACATGATAACCTATAGCCTTCAATATGATTAATATATTCTATTTTTGGACCCAATATTAAAATAAAATGTTTTTTTGCACCGAAATATTTATTAGAACTTGTGTGCTGTTACCGGTCATTCATTAACACCGAAGACCGGTCAGAATAACGGACCCTTTTCAGCGAAGCGGTGCCTGGGGCTGTTCGTGCTGGATGAATGAGTTACTATGCATCTTTGCGAACTCAAGAGTTGGCTGGTTTAGTTCTCAGAATTCCACCGACCGCCGGTAAACAGAAACGCTCTCGGCTAGAGAAGTGATCCGGTTTATCACGTGGCCGTTCTATGGCAGTGTTGTATATGATTTGACATTCTACGCGCATCATCGCCGCGGTTCTCGTAGACGTCGGGAGAATCATCTTTATCTCTACCGGCACTTGTGTCCTCAATGTAACGTTTTTGTTGTTGTTGTTGTTTATTGTCGGTGTTTTGCCATCTCAACATTAGTTTGACACAGTAGCCTTGTTTTTGCTCCATCCCTCGCTCTTAGACAGGGAAAGCATTGTTTATCATCCAACAAAGCTAAAAACAAAAGGATTTCTACATGACAAGAGCTGGCCAATAGGAACCAGGTCAGGCTGCTGAACGTTCTCCTCTCGTTCTCCTTACCTGAAGCAATGCATGGAGTCCTTCACGCACATTGCATTACAGCCCATTACTAACAGCCCGTTATGGGGTCATTAATTAGTCATTCACATGACGCAAAGGATATTGATTATTCGATATCTAGAGGGGGTTGCAGTTGGTATTCTCTTTGATGTTTTCCAGTCATGTTTTCAGCCCATCCCATCCTCTTTGTTGATTAGCTATGCCTGCCTCTAGATGACTAGATGGGCAGTGACGGGATTGGTGGAGCGTGGAAGGGGTTTAGCCTCAGAAACACATATTTTGGATCAGTTGTACTTGTTTTTAACACTCATGTGTTTGTGGTGAAATCTGGTCCTAGATCTGGGTACTTGTTTTTAAGTGTGTGACAGCTCTGTCTAATATATCTGATCTAACAGCTCTGTCTAATATATCTGATCTAACAGCTCTGTCTAATATATCTGATCTGACAGCTCTGTCTAATATATCTGATCTGACAACTCTGTCTAATATATCTGATCTGACAGCTCTGTCAAATATATCTGATCTGACAACTCTGTCTAATATATCTGATCTGTCTAATATATCTGATCTGACAGCTCTGTCAAATATATCTGATCTGACAACTCTGTCTAATATATCTGATCTGTCTAATATATCTGATCTAACAGCTCTGTCTAATATATCTGATCTAACAGCTCTGTCTAATATATCTGATCTGACAGCTCTGTCTAATATATCTGATCTGACAACTCTGTCTAATATATCTGATCTGACAGCTCTGTCAAATATATCTGATCTGACAGCTCTGTCTAATATATCTGATCTAACAGCTCTGTCTAATATATCTGATCTAACAGCTCTGTCTAATATATCTGATCTGACAACTCTGTCTAATATATCTGATCTGACAACTCTGTCTAATATATCTGATCTGACAACTCTGTCTAATATATCTGATCTAACAGCTCTGTCTAATATATCTGATCTAACAGCTCTGTCTAATATATCTGATCTGACAGCTCTGTCTAATATATCTGATCTGACAGCTCTGTCTAATATATCTGATCTGTCTAATATATCTGATCTGACAACTCTACCTAATATATCCGATCTGTCTAATATATCTGATCTGAAAACTCTGTCTAATATATCTGATCTGACAACTCTGTCTAATATATCTGATCTGACTAACAACTCTACCTAATATATCCGATCTGTCTAATATATCTGATCTGACAACTCTGTCTAATATATCTGATCTGCCTAATATATCTGATCTGACAACTCTGTCTAATATATCTCTGTCTAATATATCTGATCTGACAACTCTGTCTAATATATCTGATCTGCCTAATATATCTGATCTGACAACTCTGTCTAATATATCTGATCTGCCTAATATATCTGATCTGACAACTCTGTCTAATATATCTGATCTGCCTAATATATCTGATCTGACAACTCTGTCTAATATATCTGATCTGACAACTCTGTCTAATATATCCGATCTGTCTAATATATCTGATCTGACAACTCTGTCTAATATATCTGATCTGCCTAATATATCTGATCTGACAACTCTGTCTAATATATCTGATCTGTCTAATATATCTGATCTGTCTAATATATCTGATCTGACAACTCTGTCTAATATATCTGATCTGACTAACAACTCTACCTAATATATCCGATCTGTCTAATATATCTGATCTGACAACTCTGTCTAATATATCTGATCTGCCTAATATATCTGATCTGACAACTCTGTCTAATATATCTGATCTGACTAACAACTCTACCTAATATATCCGATCTGTCTATTATATCTGATCTGACAACTCTGTCTAATATATCTGATCTGCCTAATATATCTGATCTGACAACTCTGTCTAATATATCCGATCTGTCTAATATATCTGATCTGACAACTCTGTCTAATATATCTGATCTGCCTAATATATCTGATCTGACAACTCTGTCTAATATATCTGATCTGACTAACAACTCTGTCTAATATATCTGATCTGTCTAATATATCTGATCTGACAACTCTGTCTAATATATCCGATCTGTCTAATATATCTGATCTGACAACTCTGTCTAATATATCTGATCTGCCTAATATATCTGATCTGACAACTCTGTCTAATATATCTGATCTGACTAATATATCTGATCTGACAACTCTGTCTAATATATCTGATCTGACTAATATATCTGATCTGATAACTCTGTCTAATATATCTGATCTGACTAATATATCTGATCTGACAACTCTGTCTAATATATCTGATCTGACAACAACTCTACCTAATATATCTGATCTGTCTAATATATCTGATCTGACAACTCTGTCTAATATATCTGATCTGACTAATATATCTGATCTGACAACTCTGTCTAATATATCTGATCTGACTAATATATCTGATCTGACAACTCTGTCTAATATATCTGATCTGACTAACAACTCTACCTAATATATCCGATCTGTCTAATATATCTGATCTGACAACTCTGTCTAATATATCTGATCTGACTAATATATCTGATCTGACAACTCTGTCTAATATATCTGACTAGGCCGTCCTAGGCCGTCATTGAAAATAAGAATTTGTTCTTAACTGACTTGCCTAGTTAAATAAATCTGCCTACTATAGAATGCTGCTTGCTGTCACATGTTATGGGGATTATGAGTAGGAACAGCTCTAAATGAATGATGCCAGTTGTTGCTGAAGAAGATCTGGGTAATGATGATCCAGACATGTATCTACAGGAGGAACGGTCCCTTCTCAGGCTCAGTTTATCTGTTGTACGTTCTGGTGGTGACTTTATAACTAGCTGGCTTCATCCTCTGCTTGTTAATGCAACCTCAAGTAAGGCACTCGTATAAAAAAAAGGTTTCTTCAGCTGTCCCCATAGGATAAACTTTTTTGGTTCCAGGTAGAACCCTTTTTGGTTCCAGGTAGAACCCTTTTTGGTTCCAGGTAGAACCCTTTTTGGTTCCAGGTAGAACTCTTTTTGGTTCCAGGTAGAACCCTTTTTGGTTCCAGGTAGAACCCTTTTTGGTTCCAGGTAGAACCCTTTTTGGTTCCAGGTAGAGCTCTTTTGGATTCCACGTAGAACCCTCTGTGGAAAGGGTTTTAAATGGACCCCAAAAGGGTTCTACCTTGAACCAAAAAGGGTTCCTTTATGGGGACCCATAAAGGAGAGACAGGGTTCTGCTCTGGGGACAGCTGAAGAACCCCTTTAAGTTCTAGATATCACATTTTCTTCGAAGAGTGTAGGTGATGAACATTTAGCTATCGGATGAGAGGAAGGATCAGAGGGCCTCGTAGAGATGGATGAGATCTGACAACACAGACACATCAGTGTCTTGACTGAAGCAGACTGGAAATGCATGTTCAGGAGATGGAGAGGGGGAGAGGGGAGAGAGAGAGGGGGAGAGAGATGGAGAGACAGAGAGGGAGAGAGGGGAGAGAGAGACAGGGAGAGAGAGGGGGAGAGGGGGGAGAGAGAGGGAGAGACAGGCAGGGAGAGAGATGGAGAGACAGGGAAAGAGAGAGGGAGAGACAGAGAGGGAGAGAGGGAGAGACAGGGAGAGAGAGAGGGAGAGACAGGGAGAGAGAGGGGGAGAGAGGGAGGGAGAGACGGGGAGAGAGAGAGGGGAGAGAGATGGAGAGACAGAGAGGGAGAGAGGGGAGAAAGAGACAGGGAGAGAGAGGGGGAGAGGGGGGGCAGGGAGAGAGATGGAGAGACAGGGAAAGAGAGAGGGAGAGACAGGGAAAGAGAGAGGGAGAGACAGGGAGAGAGAGAGGGAGAGACAGGGAGAGAGAGGGGGAGAGAGAGGGAGAGACGGGGAGAGAGAGGGGGAGAGGGGGAGAGAGATGGAGAGACAGGGAGAGAGAGGCAGAGACAGGGAGAGAGAGGGAGAGACAGAGAGAGAGAGACAGGGAGAGACAGGGAGAGAGTAAGGGGGAGAGAGAGGGAGAGACAGGTAGAGAGAGAGGGGGAGAGGGGGCAGGGAGAGAGATGGAGAGACAGGGAAAGAGAGAGGGAGAGACAGGGAAAGAGAGAGGGAGAGACAGGGAGAGAGAGGGAGAGACAGGGAGAGAGAGACAGCGAGAGACAGGGAGAGGGGGAGAGAGAGAGGGAGAGACAGGGAGAGAGAGGGGGAGAGAGAGGGGGGAGAGAGCGGGGAGAGAGAGGGGGAGAGGGGGAGAGAGATGGAGAGACAGGGAGAGAGAGGCAGAGACAGGGAGAGAGAGAGGGAGAGACAGGGAGAGAGAGACAGGGAGAGACAGGGAGAGAGTAAGGGGGAGAGAGAGGGAGAGACAGGTAGAGAGAGGGGGCAGAGAGATGGAGAGACAGGGAGAGACAGGGAGAGAGAGACAGGGAGAGAGAGACAGGGAGAGAGTAAGGGGGAGAGAGAGAGAGAGACAGGTAGAGAGAGGGAGAGAGGGGGGGAGAGGGGAGAGAGAGAGGGAGGGGTCTGTATGCAGACACCCTAGTCAGGTACAGATGGTCTTTATGGAGACACCCTAGTCAGGTACAGATGGTCTTTATGCAGACACCCTAGTCAGGTACAGATGGTCTTTATGCAGACACCCTAGTCAGGTACAGATGGTCTTTATGCAGACACCCTAGTCAGGTACAGATGGTCTTTATGCAGACACCCTAGTCAGGTACAGATGGTCTTTATGCAGACACCCTAGTCAGGTACAGATGGTCTGTATGCAGACACCCTAGTCAGGTACAGATGGTCTTTATGCAGACACCCTAGTCAGGTACAGATGGTCTTTATGCAGACACCCTAGTCAGGTACAGATGGTCTTTATGCAGACACCCTAGTCAGGTACAGATGGTCTTTATGCAGACACCCTAGTCAGGTACAGATGGTCTGTATGCAGACACCTAGTCAGGTACAGATGGTCTGGGGCTTGTTGAGTACTAGTCGTTCCCTGTATTCACCTCTCCAGGTCGTATGCACGGGGTTTGTTGAGTACTAGATGTAACGTTCCCTCTATTCAACTCTCCAGGTCGTCTGCACGGGGCTTGTTGAGTACTAGACGTTCCCCTCTATTCAACTCTCCAGGTCGTATGCACGGGGCTTGTTGAGTACTAGATGTAACGTTCCCCTCTATTCAACTCTCCAGGTCGTCTGCACGGGGCTTGTTGAGTACTAGACGTTCCTCTCTATTCAACTCTCCAGGTCGTATGCACGGGGCTTGTTGAGTACTAGACTTACCCATCTATTCACCTCTCCAGGTCGTATGCACAGGGCTTGTTGAGTACTAGACGTTCCCCTGTATTGACCTCTCCAGGTCGTATGCATGGGGCGTGTTGAGTACTAGACGTTCCCCTCTATTCACCTCTCCAGGTCGTATGCACGGGGCTTGTTGAGTACTAGATTGTAGTACGTTCCCTCTATTCACTCTCCAGGTCGTATGCACAGGGCTTGTTGAGTACTAGATGTAACGTTCCCCTCTATTTACCTCTCCAGGTCGTATGCACGGGGCTTGTTGAGTACTAGACGTTCCCCTGTATTGACCTCTCCAGGTCGTATGCACGGGGCTTGTTGAGTACTAGTCGTTCCCTCTGTATTGACCTCTCCAGGTCGTATGCACAGGGCTTGTTGAGTACTAGATGTAACGTTCCCCCAGCTATTTACCTCTCCAGGTCGTATGCACGGGGCTTGTTGAGTACTAGAAGTTCCCTCTATTGACCTCTCCAGGTCGTATGCACGCGGCTTGTTGAGTACTAGTCGTTCCCCTGTATTGACCTCTCCAGGTATATTCGTGATGCACGGGGCTTGTTGAGTACTAGACGTACCTCTCTATTCACCTCTCCAGCTGTCTGCGTACCAGTGAGAACAGGGATGACACAGCCGGCGAGCTCTATAGTAATGAAAGGAGACGAGGAAAGGAAAGGAGATATTCGTGGGTGTGGTAATTTTGACTGGGATGTTCTCTTTGTTGAAGTGTATATTTATACAGTGAGTGGGACGTCTGATTAGAATGAGTTTCAAGGAATTTCCTGCTTCTGTGCTAACAAGCTCTTCTGTCTGTCTGTATATTCTGATGTTACCTGCTGTGATAACAGCTCTATAGTAATTAATGAAACAATATATTCTGATGTTACCTGCTGTGATAACAGCTCTATAGTATTATTTAAACAATATATTCTGATGTTACCTGCTGTGATAACAGCTCTATAGTATTAATGAAACAATATATTCTGATGTTACCTGCTGTGATAACAGCTCTATAGTATTAATGAAACAATATATTCTGATGTTACCTGCTGTGATAACAGCTCTATAGTATTAATGAAACAATATATTCTGATGTTACCTGCTGTGATAACAGCTCTATAGTATTAATGAAACAATATATTCTGATGTTACCTGTGATAACAGCTCTATAGTATTAATGATAACAGCTCTATAGTATTAATGAAACAATATATTCTGATGTTACCTGCTGTGATAACAGCTCTATAGTGAATGAAACAATATATTCTGATGTTACCTGCTGTGATAACAGCTCTATATAATGAAACAATATATTCTGATGTTACCTGCTGTGATAACAGCTCTATAGTATTAATGAAACAATATATTCTGATGTTACCTGCTGTGATAACAGCTCTATAGTATTAATGAAACAATATATTCTGATGTTACCTGCTGTGATAACAGCTCTATAGTGTTAATGAAACAATATATTCTGATGTTACCTGCTGTGATAACAGCTCTATAGTATTAATGAAACAATATATTCTGATGTTACCTGCTGTGATAACAGCTCTATAGTGTTAATGAAACAATATATTCTGATGTTACCTGCTGTGATAACAGCTCTATAGTATTAATGAAACAATATATTCTGATGTTACCTGCTGTGATAACAGCTCTATAGTATTAATGAAACAATATATTCTGATGTTACCTGCTGTGATAACAGCTCTATAGTGTTAATGAAACAATATATTCTGATGTTACCTGCTGTGATAACAGCTCTATAGTATTAATGAAACAATATATTCTGATGTTACCTGCTGTGATAACAGCTCTATAGTATTAATGAAACAATATATTCTGATGTTACCTGCTGTGATAACAGCTCTATAGTATTAATGAAACAATATATTCTGATGTTACCTGCTGTGATAACAGCTCTATAGTATTAATGAAACAATATATTCTGATGTTACCTGCTGTGATAACAGCTCTATAGTATTAATGAAACAATATATTCTGATGTTACCTGCTGTGATAACAGCTCTATAGTATTAATGAAACAATATATTCTGATGTTACCTGCTGTGATAACAGCTCTATAGTGTTAATGAAACAATATATTCTGATGTTACCTGCTGTGATAACAGCTCTATAGTATTAATGAAACAATATATTCTGATGTTACCTGCTAACAGCTCTATATAAATGAAACAATATATTCTGCTCTATAACAGCTCTATAGTAATGAAACAATATATTCTGATGTTACCTGCTGTGATAACAGCTCTATAGTATTAATGAAACAATATATTCTGATGTTACCTGCTGTGATAACAGCTCTATAGTATTAATGAAACAATATATTCTGATGTTACCTGCTGTGATAACAGCTCTATAGTGTTAATGAAACAATATATTCTGATGTTACCTGCTGTGATAACAGCTCTATAGTATTAATGAAACAATATATTCTGATGTTACCTGCTGTGATAACAGCTCTATAGTGTTAATGAAACAATATATTCTGATGTTACCTGCTGTGATAACAGCTCTATAGTATTAATGAAACAATATATTCTGATGTTACCTGCTGTGATAACAGCTCTATAGTATTAATGAAACAATATATTCTGATGTTACCTGCTGTGATAACAGCTCTATAGTATTAATGAAACAATATATTCTGATGTTACCTGCTGTGATAACAGCTCTATAGTATTAATGAAACAATATATTCTGATGTTACCTGCTGTGATAACAGCTCTATAGTATTAATGAAACAATATATTCTGATGTTACCTGCTGTGATAACAGCTCTATAGTATTAATGAAACAATATATTCTGATGTTACCTGCTGTGATAACAGCTCTATAGTATTAATGAAACAATATATTCTGATGTTACCTGCTGCAGCTCTATAGTGAATAATTCATGTTACTCTGTGATAACAGCTCTTAATAATGAAACAATATATTCTGATGTTACCTGCTGTGATAACAGCTCTATAGTGTTAATGAAACAATATATTCTGATGTTACCTGCTGTGATAACGGCACTACTCTATAGTGTTAATAATGAAACAATATATTCTGATGTTACCTGCTGTGATAACAGCTCTATAGTATTAATGAAACAATATATTCTGATGTTACCTGCTGTGATAACAGCTCTATAGTATTAATGAAACAATATATTCTGATGTTACCTGCTGTGATAACAGCTCTATAGTATTAATGAAACAATATATTCTGATGTTACCTGCTGTGATAACAGCTCTATAGTATTAATGAAACAATATATTCTGATGTTACCTGCTGTGATAACAGCTCTATAGTATTAATGAAACAATATATTCTGATGTTACCTGCTGTGATAACAGCTCTATAGTATTAATGAAACAATATATTCTGATGTTACCTGCTGTGATAACAGCTCTATAGTATTAATGAAACAATATATTCTGATGTTACCTGCTGTGATAACAGCTCTATAGTATTAATGAAACAATATATTCTGATGTTACCTGCTGTGATAACAGCTCTATAGTATTAATGAAACAATATATTCTGATGTTACCTGCTGTGATAACAGCTCTATAGATAACAATATATTCTGCTCTATAACAGCTCTATAGTGTTAATGAAACAATATATTCTGATGTTACCTGCTGTGATAACAGCTCTATAGTATTAATGAAACAATATATTCTGATGTTACCTGCTGTGATAACAGCTCTATAGTATTAATGAAACAATATATTCTGATGTTACCTGCTGTGATAACAGCTCTATAGTATATATTCTGATGTTACCTGCTGTGATAACAGCTCTATAGTGTTAATGAAACAATATATTCTGAACAGCTCTATAGTATTAATGAAACAATATATTCTGATGTTACCTGCTGTGATAACAGCTCTATAGTATTAATGAAACAATATATTCTGATGTTACCTGCTGTGATAACAGCTCTATAGTATTAATGAAACAATATATTCTGATGTTACCTGCTGTGATAACAGCTCTATAGTATTAATGAAACAATATATTCTGATGTTACCTGCTGTGATAACAGCTCTATAGTATTAATGAAACAATATATTCTGATGTTACCTGCTGTGATAACAGCTCTATAGTATTAATGAAACAATATATTCTGATGTTACCTGCTGTGATAACAGCTCTATAGTATTAATGAAACAATATATTCTGATGTTACCTGCTGTGATAACAGCTCTATAGTATTAATGAAACAATATATTCTGATGTTACCTGCTGTGATAACAGCTCTATAGTATTAATGAAACAATATATTCTGATGTTACCTGCTGTGATAACAGCTCTATAGTATTAATTAAACAATATATTCTGATGTTACCTGCTGTGATAACAGCTCTATAGTATTAATGAAACAATATATTCTGATGTTACCTGCTGTGATAACAGCTCTATAGTATTAATGAAACAATATATTCTGATGTTACCTGCTGTGATAACAGCTCTATAGTGTTAATGAAACAATATATTCTGATAGTGTTAATCTATAGTGTTAATGAAACAATATATTCTGATGTTACCTGCTGTGATAACAGCTCTATAGTATTAATGAAACAATATATTCTGATGTTACCTGCTGTGATAACAGCTCTATAGTATAATGAAACAATATATTCTGTGTTAATAACAGCTCTATAGAAACAATATATTCTGATGTTACCTGCTGTGATAACAGCTCTATAGTATTAATGAAACAATATATTCTGATGTTACCTGCTGTGATAACAGCTCTATAGTATTAATGAAACAATATATTCTGATGTTACCTGCTGTGATAACAGCTCTATAGTGTTAATGAAACAATATATTCTGATGTTACCTGCTGTGATAACAGCTCTATAGTATTAATGAAACAATATATTCTGATGTTACCTGCTGTGATAACAGCTCTATAGTATTAATGAAACAATATATTCTATACCTGTGTTAATAATGAAACAATATATTCTGATGTTACCTGCTGTGATAACAGCTCTATAGTGTTAATGAAACAATATATTCTGATGTTACCTGCTGTGATAACAGCTCTATAGTGTATAATAATGAAACAATATATTCTGATGTTACCTGCTGTGATAACAGCTCTATAGTGTTAATGAAACAATATATTCTGATGTTACCTGCTGTGATAACAGCTCTATAGTATTAATGAAACAATATATTCTGATGTTACCTGCTGTGATAACAATGAAACAATATATTCTGATGTTACCTGTAACAGCTTAATAATGAAACAATATATTCTGATGTTACCTGCTGTGATAACAGCTCTATAGTATTAATGAAACAATATATTCTGATGTTACCTGCTGTGATAACAGCTCTATAGTATTAATGAAACAATATATTCTGATGTTACCTGCTGTGATAACAGCTCTATAGTGTTAATCTATAGTGTTAATGAAACAATATATTCTGATGTTACCTGCTGTGATAACAGCTCTATAGTGTTAATGAAACAATATATTCTGATGTTACCTGCTGTGATAACAGCTCTATAGTATTAATGAAACAATATATTCTGATGTTACCTGCTGTGATAACAGCTCTATAGTATTAATGAAACAATATATTCTGATGTTACCTGCTGTGATAACAGCTCTATAGTGTTAATGAAACAATATATTCTGATGTTACCTGCTGTGATAACAGCTCTATAGTATTAATGAAACAATATATTCTGATGTTACCTGCTGTGATAACAGCTCTATAGTATTAATGAAACAATATATTCTGATGTTACCTGCTGTGATAACAGCTCTATAGTATTAATGAAACAATATATTCTGATGTTACCTGCTGTGATAACAGCTCTATAGTATTAATGAAACAATATATTCTGATGTTACCTGCTGTGATAACAGCTCTATAGTATTAATGAAACAATATATTCTGATGTTACCTGCTGTGATAACAGCTCTATAGTATTAATGAAACAATATATTCTGATGTTACCTGCTGTGATAACAGCTCTATAGTGTTAATGAAACAATATATTCTGATGTTACCTGCTGTGATAACAGCTCTATAGTATTAATGAAACAATATATTCTGATGTTACCTGCTGTGATAACAGCTCTATAGTATTAATGAAACAATATATTCTGAAACAATATATTCTGATGTTACCTGCTGTGATAACAGCTCTATAGTATTAATGAAACAATATATTCTGATGTTACCTGCTGTGATAACAGCTCTATAGTATTAATGAAACAATATATTCTGATGTTACCTGCTGTGATAACAGCTCTATAGTATTAATGAAACAATATATTCTGATGTTACCTGCTGTGATAACAGCTCTATAGTGTTAATGAAACAATATATTCTGATGTTACCTGCTGTGATAACAGCTCTATAGTATTAATGAAACAATATATTCTGATGTTACCTGCTGTGATAACAGCTCTATAGTATTAATGAAACAATATATTCTGATGTTACCTGCTCTAAGTATTAATGAAACTGTGATAACAGCTCTATAGTATTAATGAAACAATATATTCTGATGTTACCTGCTGTGATAACAGCTCTATAGTATTAATGAAACAATATATTCTGATGTTACCTGCTGTGATAACAGCTCTATAGTGTTAATGAAACAATATATTCTGATGTTACCTGCTGTGAAACAGCTCTATATGAAACAATATATTCTGATGTTACCTGCTGTGATAACAGCTCTATAGTATTAATGAAACAATATATTCTGATGTTACCTGCTGTGATAACAGCTCTATAGTATTAATGAAACAATATATTCTGATGTTACCTGCTGTGATAACAGCTCTATAGTATTAATGAAACAATATATTCTGATGTTACCTGATAACAGCTCTATAGTGAAACAATATATTCAGCTCTATAACAGCTCTATAGTATTAATGAAACAATATATTCTGATGTTACCTGCTGTGATAACAGGCACTATAGTGTTAATAATGAAACAATATATTCTGATGTTACCTGCTGTGATAACAGCTCTATAGTATTAATGAAACAATATATTCTGATGTTACCTGCTGTGATAACAGCTCTATAGTGTTAATGAAACAATATATTCTGATGTTACCTGCTGTGATAACAACTCTATAGTGTTAATAATGAAACAATATATTCTGATGTTACCTGCTGTGATAACAGCTCTATAGTGTTAATGAAACAATATATTCTGATGTTACCTGCTGTGATAACAGCTCTATAGTGTTAATGAAACAATATATTCTGATGTTACCTGCTGTGATAACAGCTCTATAGTGTTAATGAAACAATATATTCTGATGTTACCTGCTGTGATAACAGCTCTATAGTGTTAATGAAACAATATATTCTGATGTTACCTGCTGTGATAACAGCTCTATAGTATTAATGAAACAATATATTCTGATGTTACCTGCTGTGATAACAGCTCTATAGTATTAATGAAACAATATATTCTGATGTTACCTGCTGTGATAACAGCTCTATAGTATTAATGAAACAATATATTCTGATGTTACCTGCTGTGATAACAGCTCTATAGTGTTAATGAAACAATATATTCTGATGTTACCTGCTGTGATAACAGCTCTATAGTATTAATGAAACAATATATTCTGATGTTACCTGCTGTGATAACAGCTCTATAGTATTAATGAAACAATATATTCTGATGTTACCTGCTGTGATAACAGCTCTATAGTGTTAATGAAACAATATATTCTGATGTTACCTGCTGTGATAACAGCTCTATAGTATTAATGAAACAATATATTCTGATGTTACCTGCTGTGATAACAGCTCTATAGTGTTAATGAAACAATATATTCTGATGTTACCTGCTGTGATAACAGCTCTATAGTATTAATGAAACAATATATTCTGATGTTACCTGCTGTGATAACAGCTCTATAGTGTTAATGAAACAATATATTCTGATGTTACCTGCTGTGATAACAGCTCTATAGTATTAATGAAACAATATATTCTGATGTTACCTGCTGTGATAACAGCTCTATAGTGTTAATGAAACAATATATTCTGATGTTACCTGCTGTGATAACAGCTCTATAGTATTAATGAAACAATATATTCTGATGTTACCTGCTGTGATAACAGCTCTATAGTATTAATGAAACAATATATTCTGATGTTACCTGCTGTGATAACAGCTCTATAGTATTAATGAAACAATATATTCTGATGTTACCTGCTGTGATAACAGCTCTATAGTATTAATGAAACAATATATTCTGATGTTACCTGCTGTGATAACAGCTCTATAGTATTAATGAAACAATATATTCTGATGTTACCTGCTGTGATAACGGCACTATAGTGTTAATAATGAAACAATATATTCTGATGTTACCTGCTGTGATAACAGCTCTATAGTATTAATGAAACAATATATTCTGATGTTACCTGCTGTGATAACAGCTCTATAGTATTAATGAAACAATATATTCTGATGTTACCTGCTGTGATAACAGCTCTATAAACAATATATTCTGTATTAATGAAACAATATATTCTGATGTTACCTGCTGTGATAACAGCTCTATAGTATTAATGAAACAATATATTCTGATGTTACCTGCTGTGATAACAGCTCTATAGTATTAATGAAACAATATATTCTGATGTTACCTGCTGTGATAACAGCTCTATAGTATTAATGAAACAATATATTCTGATGTTACCTGCTGTGATAACAGCTCTATAGTGTTAATGAAACAATATATTCTGATGTTACCTGCTGTGATAACAGCTCTATAGTATTAATGAAACAATATATTCTGATGTTACCTGCTGTGATAACGGCACTATAGTATTAATGAAACAATATATTCTGATGTTACCTGCTGTGATAACAACTCTATAGTGTTAATAATGAAACAATATATTCTGATGTTACCTGCTGTGATAACGGCACTATAGTGTTAATGAAACAATATATTCTGATGTTACCTGCTGTGATAACAGCTCTATAGTGTTAATAATGATAGTATAATAATAATAATAATAATAACGATATATATGGGCTTCTGGCACTATGTTACACATGGACCTTTAATTAGATAATCCATGATATAATTGCAGACAATAGTCTTATACACATTATCAGACGTCTACATAATGAAACAACGGTTTCGTAGTCATCTACCACAGCAGCAAGAAAACCTCAATCGGTCACAGAAGAAGACTGGCCCATTGAATTAATAACATTATAAGTTATTACACCGCGTGAATAATGAGGAAACAAGATGTCCCCCGAGTGGGGGTCAGCGGGTCTACGGCACCTCAACTCAGTGCTAGAGCCGTCACTACAGACCCTGGTTCGATTCCAGGCTGTATCACAACCGGCTGTGATTGGGAGTCCCATAGGGTGGTGTACAATTGGCCCAGCGTCGTCCGGATTAGGGCCTCGTATGGCCGGGGTAGGCCGTCATTGTAAATAAGAATTTGTTCTTAACTGACTTGCCTACTTAAATAAAGGTTCAAATTAATTAATGTCAAAAAAAAAATTCATGTTAATGTCAACCTAGTCACAGGGTGCCTCCCAAATGGGACCCTATACCCTACATAGTGCACTACCAGAGCCCTGATCAGATGGAGTATATAGGGCATAGGGTGCCATTTGGGAGGCAGACAACAGCGGACAGAGGAGGCTCTGCTATGGGATTGGAATTACATTTCGTTCGGTGCTGCTGAACTAAGGTTGCTATTCACAGAGAGAGATGCCTCTCAGAGATGCCTCTGTGTGGCAGAGAGAGAGAGAAGGCCCCTGTGCGTCAGAGAGAGAGAAGGCCCCTGTGCGGCAGAGAGAGAGATGCCTCTGTGTGGCAGAGAGAGCGAAGGCCCCTGTGCGGCAGAGAGAGAGAAGGCCCCTGTGCGGCAGAGAGAGAGAAGGCCCCTGTGCGGCAGAGAGAGAGAAGGCCCCTGTGCGGCAGAGAGAGAGAAGGCCCCTGTGTGACAGAGAGAGAGAGAGAAGGCCCCTGTGCGGAAGAGAGAGAGAAGGCCCCTGTGCGGCAGAGAGAGAGAAGGCCCCTGTGCGGCAGAGAGAGAGAAGGCCCCTGTGCGGCAGAGAGAGAGAGGCCCCTGTGCGGCAGAGAGAGAGAAGGCCCCTGTGCGGCAGAGAGAGAGAAGGCCCCTGTGCGGCAGAGAGAGAAGGCCCCTGTGCGGCAGAGAGAGAGAAGGCCCCTGTGCGGCAGAGAGAGAGAAGGCCCCTGTGCGGCAGAGAGAGAGAGAAGGCCCCTGTGCGGCAGAGAGAGAAGGCCTCTGTGTGACAGAGAGAGAGAGAAGGCCCCTGTGCGGAAGAGAGAGAGAGAGGCCCCTGTGCGGCAGAGAGAGAGAAGGTCCCTGTGCGACAGAGAGAGAGAAGGCCCCTGTGCGGCAGAGAGAGAGAGAAGGCCTCTGTGCGGAAGAGAGATAGAAGGCCCCTGTGTGACAGAGAGATAGAAGGCCCCTGTGCGGCAGAGAGAGAGAGGCCCCTGTGCGGCAGAGAGAGAGAAGGCCCCTGTGCGGCAGAGAGAGAGAAGGTCCCTGTGCGACAGAGAGAGAGAAGGCCCCTGTGTGACAGAGAGATAGAAGGCCCCTGTGCGGCAGAGAGAGAAGGCCCCTGTGCGGCAGAGAGAGAGAAGGTCCCTGTGCGACAGAGAGAGAGAGGCCCCTGTGTGACAGAGAGATAGAAGGCCCCTGTGCGGCAGAGAGAGAGAAGGCCCCTGTGCGGCAGAGAGAGAAGGCCCCTGTGTGACAGAGAGAGAGAAGGCCCCTGTGTGACAGAGAGATAGAAGGCCCCTGTGTGACAGAGAGATAGAAGGCCCCTGTGCGGCAGAGAGAGAGAAGGCCCCTGTGCGGCAGAGAGAGAGAAGGCCCCTGTGTGACAGTGTTCCGTTCAGTAATGGATCAAGTACAGCAGCATATTATTGAAGTCTCTGTTGAGGGAATTCTTCTTTCTTCTTTAACCAAATTGGGGGTTAAGATTTCCATTACAACATTTTAAATGGGGGTTGAGTTTTCCATTACAACATTTTAAATGGGGGGTTGAGTTTTCCATTACAACATTTTAAATGGGGGGTTGAGTTTTCCATTACAACATTTTAAATGGGGGGTTGAGTTTTCCATTACAACATTTTAAATGGGGGTTGAGTTTTCCATTACAACATTTTAAATGGGGGGTTGAGTTTTTCCATTACAACATTTTAAATGGGAGGGGGTGTTTTCCTTTACAACAGGGTGGGATAGTCATTTAAAGGGGGGTTGAGTTTTCTATTACAACAGGATGGGACAGTCATTTTAAATGGGGGTTGTGTTTTCCATTACAACAGGATGGGACAGTCATTTAAAGGGGGGGGGACAGTCATGGGGGGTGGAGTTTTCATTACAAAAGGATGGGACAGTCATTTTAAATGGGGGTTGAGTTTTCCATTACAACATTTTAAATGGGGGGGTGTTTTCCTTTACAACAGGGTGGGATAGTCATTTAAAGGGGGGGGTTGAGTTTTCCATTTCAACAGGATGGGACAGTCATTTTAAATGGGGGTTGAGTTTTCCATTACAACAGGATGGGACAGTCATTTTAAATGGGGGTTGAGTTTTCCATTACAACAGGGTGGGATTGTCATTTTAAATGGGGGTCGAGTTTACCATTACAACAGGGTGGGATAGTCATTTTAAATGGAGGGGGTGGAGTTTTCCATTACAACATTTTAAATGGGGGTGTGTTTTCCATTACAACAGGGTGGGATAGTCATTTTAAATGGAGGGGGTGGAGTTTTCCATTACAACAGGGTGGGATAGTCATTTTAAATGGAGGGGGGTCGAGTTTACCATTACAACAGGGTGGGATAGTCATTTTAAATGGAGGGGGGGGTGGAGTTTTCCATTACAACAGGATGGGATAGTCATTTTAAAGGGGGGCGGTTGAGTTTTCCATTACAACAGGATGGGACAGTCATTTAAAGGGGGGTGGAGTTTTCATTACAACAGGATGGGACAGTCATTTTAAATGGGGGTTGAGTTTTCCATTACAACAGGATGGGACAGTCATTTTAAATGGGGGTTGAGTTTTCCATTACAACAGGATGGGACAGTCATTTTAAATGGGGGTTGAGTTTTCCATTACAACATTTTAAAGGGGGGTGTTTTCCTTTACAACAGGATGGGACAGTCATTTAAATGGGGTTGAGTTTTCCATTACAACAGGATGGGACAGTCATTTAAAGGGGGGTTGAGTTTTCCATTACAACAGGATGGGACAGTCATTTTAAATGGGGGTTGAGTTTTCCATTACAACATTTTAAATGGGGGTTGAGTTTTCCATTACAACAGGATGGGACAGTCATTTTAAATGGGGGTTGAGTTTTCCATTACAACAGGATGGGACAGTCATTTTAAATGGGGGTTGAGTTTTCCATTACAACAGGGTGGGACAGTCATTTTAAATGGGGGTTGAGTTTACCATTACAACAGGGTGGGACAGTCATTTTAAATGGGGGTTGAGTTTTCCATTACAACAGGATGGGACAGTCATTTTAAATGGGGGTTGAGTTTTCCATTACAACAGGATGGGACAGTCATTTTAAATGGGGGTTGAGTTTTCCATTACAACAGGATGGGACAGTCATTTTAAATGGGGGTTGAGTTTTCCATTACAACAGGGTGGGACAGTCATTTTAAATATCCGCCTTCTTCTTTTCATTGCCATCCCATAATGAAAAGGGGAAAGAATGTGAATATGTCTGGGAGGCAGCAGGACAACAGTAGACTACATGAATGTTTGGTACTGAGACCTCCAGCCCATATTACTTCCATAGTCTGGGGTCACTAATAAAGCCTCCCTTAACCCATCACAGATGCCCTCATATTTCTGTTCACATGTCTCAGCCAATCAGGTCAAACAGAATAAATGGGGGGCCTTTTTGCGAAGTGGTAGGATGTAGAGTGCTATAGCACATTGACAATCAGAACCCCTGGAATTATTTAGAATTAGAACCCGTGTTTCCATGACAGCAGAGGCTTCATAAGAAACACAAACATGTCAATTCCATCCTGGGAATTCGCTTGTATTCTGTGACCGTTGTTTCAATCCCATGTTGTGTTAGAGAGAGAGAAGATCTCTCTCTCTCTCTTTGCCTCTACCTCTCTCTCTCGCTCTCTCACTCTCTTTGCCTCTACCTCTCTCTCTCTCTCTCTCTCTCTCTCTCTCTCTTTGCCTCTATCTCTCTTTGCCTCTACCTCTCTCTCTTTCTCTCTCTCTCTCTCTCTCTCTCTCTCTCTCTCTCTCTCTTGCTCTTTGCCTCTACCTCTCTGTCTCTCTTTGCCTCTCCTCTCTCTCTCTCCTTGCCTCTCTCTCTCTCTCTCTTTGCCTCTACCTCTCTCTCTATGTGTCTCTCTTTTGCCTCTACCTCTCTCTCTCTCTCTTTGCCTCTACCTCTCTCTCTCTCTCTCTCTCTCTCTCTCTCTCTCTCTGTGCCTCTCTCTCGCTGTCTCTCTCTGTCTCTCTCTCTCTCTCTCTGTCTGTCTCTGTCTCTGTCTCTCTCTCTCACGTCTTTGTGTCTTTGATGGAAGCGTACAGCCGTACACATTGCATTTGGTTCAGAGGAGCGTTCATTATTACCTCAGACACTTTTGGGTGGGGGGGGGGGTGGGGTGGGGGGTCCAAATGAATAATTAATTTGATCTGCCGCTCTCTATTTAGTCTCACAGGGATTATAGTTTACGATGAACACGAGGCCATGTCCCAAATGACACCCTTTTCCCTATGTAGTGCACTATATTTCAACCAGAGCCCTATGGGGTCCTATGGGCCCTGGTCAAATGTAGTGCACTATATAGGAAAATGGGAACCATCTGGAAGGCATAGAAACAGTTTATTCAGGCTACTAAAATAAGTGGAAAGGCTGATCACGTTCCAAATATAAACATGTTGGTTATTATTCCCATTTCCAACCCTGGAGAAATCAGGTTATTATTAAAACAAGTGATTTACCCTCTACGTTCCCCCTCGGCCTCTTAGCAGGGCGTTGTAGTGGGCCTTCCAGCGTTTTGTCGGAAATCAAAACACATAAAAGCCATTGTGTAGCACTCCATTATCCTGGAGCTCACTGACTGTTGGACTCCATTATCCTGGAGCTCACTGACTGTTGGACCCCATTATCCTGGAGCTCACTGACTGTTGGACCCCATTATCCTGGAGCTCACTGACTGTTGGACTCCATTATCCTGGAGCTCACTGACTGTTGGACTCCATTATCCTGGAGCTCACTGACTGTCGGACCCCATTATCCTGGAGCTCACTGACTGTTGGACCCCATTATCCTGGAGCTCACTGACTGTTGGACCCCATTATCCTGAAGCTCACTGACTGTTGGACCCCATTATCCTGGAGCTCACTGACTGTCGGACCCCATTATCCTGGAGCTCACTGACTGTCGGACCCCATTATCCTGGAGCTCACTGACTGTCGGACCCCATTATCCTGGAGCTCACTGACTGTTGGACCCCATTATCCTGGAGCTCACTGACTGTTGGACCCCATTATCCTGGAGCTCACTGACTGTTGGACCCCATTATCCTGGAGCTCACTGACTGTCGGACCCCATTATCCTGGAGCTCACTGACTGTTGGACCCCATTATCCTGGAGCTCACTGACTGTCGGACCCCATTATCCTGGAGCTCACTGACTGTCGGACCCCATTATCCTGGAGCTCACTGACTGTCGGACCCCATTATCCTGGAGCTCACTGACTGTCGGACCCCATTATCCTGGAGCTCACTGACTGTCGGACCCCATTATCCTGGAGCTCACTGACTGTCGGACCCCATTATCCTGGAGCTCACTGACTGTCGGACCCCATTATCCTGGCGCTCACTGACTGTCGGACCCCATTATCCTGGAGCTCACTGACTGTCGGACCCCATTATCCTGGAGCTCACTGACTGTCGGACCCCATTATCCTGGAGCTCACTGACTGTTGGACCCCATTATCCTGGAGCTCACTGACTGTTGGACCCCATTATCCTGGAGCTCACTGACTGTTGGACCCCATTATCCTGGAGCTCACTGACTGTCGGACCCCATTATCCTGGAGCTCACTGACTGTCGGACCCCATTATCCTGGAGCTCACTGACTGTCGGACCCCATTATCCTGGAGCTCACTGACTGTCGGACCCCATTATCCTGGAGCTCACTGACTGTCGGACCCCATTATCCTGGCGCTCACTGACTGTCGGACCCCATTATCCTGGAGCTCACTGACTGTCGGACCCCATTATCCTGGAGCTCACTGACTGTTGGACCCCATTATCCTGGAGCTCACTGACTGTTGGACCCCATTATCCTGGAGCTCACTGACTGTTGGACCCCATTATCCTGGAGCTCACTGACTGTCGGACCCCATTATCCTGGAGCTCACTGACTGTCGGACCCCATTATCCTGGAGCTCACTGACTGTCGGACCCCATTATCCTGGAGCTCACTGACTGTTGGACCCCATTATCCTGTAGCTCACTGACTGTTGGACTCCATTATCCTGGAGCTCACTGACACATTTCAGCTCTGCATGTTTCATCAATGGGCTTTACACTAAACACTGGGACTCATTGGATTAGACCTGACTAGACCTGACTAGACCTGACTAGACCAGATTAGACCTGACTAGACTAGACCTGACTAGACCAGACTAGACCTGACTAGACCAGATTAGACCTGACTAGACCAGATTAGACCTGACTAGACCAGACTAGACCAGACTAGACCTGACTAGACTAGACCTGACTAGACCTGACTAGACCTGACTAGACCTGACTAGACCAGATTAGACCTGACTAGACTAGACCTGACTAGACCAGACTAGACCAGACTAGACCAGATTAGACCAGACCAGACCTGACTAGACTAGACCTGACTAATCCTGACTAGACTAGACCTGACTAGACCAGACTAGACCTGACTAGACCAGACTAGACCTGACTAGACCAGATTAGACCAGATTAGACCTGACTAGACTAGACCTGACTAGACCAGACTAGACCAGACTAGACCAGACTAGACCAGACTAGACCTGACTAGACTAGACCTGACTAGACCTGACCAGACCAGACCAGACCAGACTAGACTAGACTAGACCAGACTAGACCTGACTAGACCTGACTAGACCTGACTAGACCAGATTAGACCTGACTAGACTAGACCAGATTAGACCTGACTAGACTAGACCTGACTAGATCTGACTTGACTAGTCCTGACTAGACCTGACTAGACTAGACTAGACCTGACCAGACCTGACTAGACTAGACCTGACCTGACTAGTCCTGACTAGACCTGACCTGACTAGTCCTGACTAGACCTGACTTGACTAGTCCTGACTAGACCTGACTTGACTAGTCCTGACCTGACTAGACCTGACTAATCTTGACTAGACCAGACCAGACCTGACTAGACTAAACCTGACTAAACCTGACTAGACCTGACTAGACCTGACTAGACTAGACCTGACTAAACCTGACTAGACCAGACCAGACCAGACCTGACTAGACTAGACCTGACTAATCCTGACTAGACTAGACCTGACTAAACCAGACTAGACCTGACTAATCCTGACTAGACCAGACCAGACCTGACTAGACTAGACCTGACTAGACTAGACCTGACTAAACCTGACCAGACCAGACCAGACCTGACCTGAAAACAATTTCAAATATTTTTTGAACTCAGGTCTGGATCAATGCCAATATCTCTGTCCAATCAGATCTCTGCTTTAGAAATGCCACCGCTAGAGGCCCCCAGACCCCGAGAGACGGAGGAGAGGCGGAGGAGAGACGGAGAGACGGAGGAGAGACAGAGATGAGAGAGAGAGAGGAGAGACAGAGAAGAGAGAGAGAGGAGAGACAGAGAAGAGAGAGAGAGGAGAGACAGAGAAGAGAGAGGGAGGAGAGACAGAGAGGAGAGAGGGAGAGACGGAGGAGAGACGGAGGAGAGACGGAGGAGAGACAGAGAGGGCTGAATAGAGTAAGAGAGAGAGAGGAGAGAGGGACGATGGAGGAGAGTCACAGAGAGAGAGGAGAGACACAGAGAGAGAGAGGAGAGACAGAGAAGAGAGAGAGAGGAGAGACAGAGAAGAGAGAGGGAGAGACGGAGGAGAGACAGAGAGATGGAGGAGAGACAGAGAGATGGAGGAGAGACGGAGGAGAGACAGAGAGACAGGAGAGACAGAGAGACGGAGGAGAGACAGAGAGATGGAGGAGAGACGGAGGAGAGACAGAGAGACAGAGAGACAGGAGAGACAGAGGAGAGACAGAGGAGAGACAGAGAGGGCTGAATAGAGTAAGACTGCTGCTCAAAGAGAGAGAGAGGAGAGAGGGAAGATGGAGGAGAGTAACAGAGGGAGGGGAGACACAGAGAGAGGGATGAGCGAGAGAGGCGAGTGGGAGGAGAGACACAGAGAGGGACGAGAGACAGAGGGAGGAGAGACACAGAGGAAGAGGGAGGAGAGACGGGGAGAGGGATTTGAGAGAGAGGAGAGACATAGAGAGGAGAGACAGAGAGAGGAGAGACATAGAGAGAGAGAGAGGGAGAGAGAGAGGAGAGACATAGAGAGGGATGAGAGACAGAGAGAGGAGAGGGATGAGAGACAGAGAGAGGAGAGAGGGATGAGAGACAGAGAGGAGAGAGGGATGAGAGAGAGGAGAGACACTGATAGAGGAGAGAGGGAGGAGACACAGAGAGAGGAGAGAGGAATGAGAGAGGAGAGGAGAGACAGAGTAGAGAGAGGGAGGAGAGACAGAGAGAGGGATGAGAGAGAAAGGAGAGACATAGAGAGGAGAGACACTGATAGAGGAGAGAGGGAGGAGAGACATAGGAGAGACAGAGAGAGGGATGAGAGAGAAAGGAGAGACATAGAGAGAAGAGACACTGATAGAGGAGAGAGGGAGGAGAGACATAGGAGAGACAGAGAGATGAGAACAACAGAGGAGAGTGGAAGGAGAGACCAAGAGGAGAGTGGAAGGAGAGACCAAGAGGAGAGTGGAAGGAGAGGGAGGAGAGACATCTTTGTCCTCTGTCACCAGTATAGTACTGTTTGTTAAATTTGAAACACCTCTCCTGTTCAGAGCCCTGTTTGTCATATCCAACCTTTTGTTGTCAAATTGTTGTGATGTTGTTGGTTTTTCTTCCAGGTGTTTGTTCTGCTCTTCTGAGAGCAGCTATCATGGCTTCACGTTCCTTCTGTGACAATTATGGTCGCGACACAGTGGCACTGAAATGTTGTTATAATTCCTGCTTGACCACAGACCACACACACACCACACACACACACACACACACACACACACACACACACACACACACACACACACACACACACACACACACACACACACACACACACACACACACACACACACACACACACACACACACACACATAAGATGTTGTAAACCGGCTTTTCTCTCCCAAACTATGCTGGTCTCAGCCCAGTCCCAAATGTGGGTCTGGATCCAGTAATTGGTGTGTTTCTCTCCTGACGGGTCCTTGAGGTCATCTTGGGAATGTGAGGTTATCTCAGTTTGGATAGATCATCCTTCGGGAACACAGAGCTGGGAATAGAAAATGGCCCCGGGGCATCTCTAACACACTTGAGTCATCCCCGTTAATAGCCAGATATTTTGCGTTAAACAACCCAAGTTAGACAGGCCCATCTGATATTTGCCTGAAATGCCAGATAGCCATTTCACCCCTATCGCCATAGTGCCTTGAGCTGAGATATTATTTATAGTCCTACACATGGGGGGAAAAGAGCACTCTGCCTTCGTCCCAAATGGCACACTATACCCTATGTAGTGCCTATAAGGCTCTGGTCTAAAGTAGTGCACTATGTAGGGCCTATAGGGCTCTGGTCTAAAGTAGTGCACTATGTAGGGCCTATAGGGCTCTGGTCTAAAGTAGTGCACTATGTAGGGCCTATAGGGCTCTGGTCTAAAGTAGTGCACTATGTAGGGCCTATAGGGCTCTGGTCTAAAGTAGTGCACTATGTAGGGCCTATAGGGCTCTGGTCTAAAGTAGTGCACTATGTAGGGCCTATAGGGCTCTGGTCTAAAGTAGTGCACTATGTAGGGCCTATAGGGCTCTGGTCTAAAGTAGTGCACTATGTAGGGCCTATAGGGCTCTGGTCTAAAGTAGTGCACTATGTAGGGCCTATAGGGCTCTGGTCTAAAGTAGTGCACTATGTAGGGCCTATAGGGCTCTGGTCTAAAGTAGTGCACTATGTAGGGCCTATAGGGCTCTGGTCTAAAGTAGTGCACTATGTAGGGCCTATAGGGCTCTGGTCTAAAGTAGTGCACTATGTAGGGCCTATAGGGCTCTGGTCTAAAGTAGTGCACTATGTAGGGCCTATAGGGCTCTGGTCTAAAGTAGTGCACTATGTAGGGCCTATAGGGCTCTGGTCTAAAGTAGGGCTCTGGTCTAAAGTAGTGCACTATGTAGGGCCTATAGGGCTCTGGTCTAAAGTAGTGCACTATGTAGGGCCTATAGGGCTCTGGTCTAAAGTAGTGCACTATGTAGGGCAGTGTTTCCCAACTCCAGTCCTCCAGTACCCCCCAACAGTACTGGAGTTGGGCTGTTGGGGGTACTGGAGTTGAACTGTTGGGGGTACTGGAGGACTGGAGTTGGGCTGTTGGGGGTACTGGAGGACTGGAGTTGGGCTGTTGGGGTACTGGAGGACTGGGTTGGGCTGTTGGGGGTACTGGAGGACTGCGTTGGGCTGTTGGGGGTACTGGAGGACTGGAGTTGGGCTGTTGGGCTACTGGAGGACTGGAGTTGGGCTGTTGGGGGTAGTGGAGGACTGGAGTTGGGCTGTTGGGGGTACTGGAGGACTGGAGTTGGGCTGTTGGGGGTACTGGAGGACTGAGTTGGGCTGTTGGGGGTACTGGAGGACTGGAGTTGGGCTGTTGGGGGTAGTGGAGGACTGGAGTTGGGCTGTTGGGGTTACTGGAGGACAGACCCCAGACAGAACCCAGACAGACTCCAGACAGACCCCAGACACACCCCAGACAGAGCCCAGAGAGAGCCCAGAGAGAGCCCAGAGAGAGCCCAGAGAGAGCCCAGACAGAGCCCAGGCAGAGCCCAGACAGACCCCAGACAGAGCCCAGACAGTCCCCAGGCAGAGCCCAGGCAGACCACAGGCAGACCCCAAACAGACCCCAGGCAGACCCCAGGCAGACCCCAGACAGACCACAGGTAGACCACAGGCAGACCCCAGACAGACCCCAGACAGACCACAGGCAGACCCTAGACAGAGCCCAGACAGAGCCCAGGCAGACCACAGGCAGACCACAGGCAGACCCCAGACAGACCCCAGACAGACCCCAGACAGAGCCCAGGCAGAGCCCCGGCAGACCCCAGACAGACCCCAGGCAGACCCCAGGCAGACCAGGCAGACCCCAGACAGACCCCAGACAGACCCCAGACAGACCCCAGACAGACCCCAGACAGAGCCCAGGCAGAGCCCAGACAGACCCCAGGCAGAGCCCAGGCAGACCACAGGCAGACCACAGGCAGACCCCAGGCAGACCCCAGACAGACCCCAGGCAGACCCCAGACAGACCCCAGGCAGACCCCAGACAGACCCCAAACAACCCCCAGACAGACCCCAGGCAGACCCCATAAAAAAATACCCTCAAATAACAAAACATAACATCACTAGAAAAAGAACAGCTGTGATTTGCCAGGTAAACATCCTGTCTTCAGCACTATAGGCCTTCTCACTGACTGGTAAAACCTTTGTTGTAGAGACAGAAATGTTTCATAGACTGTCACGGTACTGCAGAGAGCTGCTGGCCGTCTTTACCCATAGCAGCCTGTCTGTGTGACAGAGGGAACTAGGGCTCGAGGGAACTAGGGCTCGAGGGGACTAGGGCTCGAGGGAACGAGGGCTCGAGGGAACTAGGGCTCGAGGGAACTAGGGCTCGAGGGAACTAGGGCTCGAGGGAACTAGGGCTCGAGGGAACTAGGGCTCGAGGGGACTAGGGCTCGAGGAACTAGGGCTCGAGGGGACTAGGCTGGTTTCCCAAATCGTACGCTATTCCCTTTACAGTGCACTACTTTTGAGCAGAACCCCCCCCAATGGGGACCGAGGCCAAGGTAATGAACAATAGGAGGTGGAATAGGACCGAGGCCAAGGTAATGAACGATAGGAGGTGGAATAGGACCGAGGCCAAGGTAATGAACGGTAGGAGGTGGAATAGGACCGAGGCCAAGGTAATGAACGGTAGGAGGTGGAATAGGACCAGAGCCAAGGTAATGAACGATAGGAGGTGGAATATGACCGAGGCCAAGGTAATGAACGATAGGAGGTGGAATAGGACCGAGGCCAAGGTAATGAACGATAGGAGGTGGAATAGGACCGAGGCCAAGGTAATGAACGATAGGAGGTGGAATAGGACCGAGGTCAAGGTAATGAACGATAGGAGGTGGAATAGGACCGAGGCCAAGGTAATGAACGATAGGAGGTGGAATAGGACCGAGGCCAAGGTAATGAACGATAGGAGGTGGAATAGGACCGAGGCCAAGGTAATGAACGATAGGAGGTGGAATAGGACCGAGGCCAAGGTAATGAACGATAGGAGGTGGAATATGACCGAGGCCAAGGTAATGAACGATAGGAGGTGGAATTGGACCGAGGCCAAGGTAATGAACGATAGGAGGTGGAAAAGGACCGAGGCCAAGGTAATGAACGATAGGAGGTGGAATAGGACCGAGGCCAAGGTATCGAACAATAGGAGGTGGAATAGGACCGAGGCCAAGGTAATGAACGATAGGAGGTGGAATAGGACCGAGGCCAAGGTAATGAATGATAGGAGGTGGAATATGACCGAGGCCAAGGTAATGAACGATAGGAGGTGGAATAGGACCGAGGCCAAGGTAATGAACGATAGGAGGTGGAATAGGACCGAGGCCAAGGTAATGAACGATAGGAGGTGGAATAGGACCGAGGCCAAGGTAATGAACGATAGGAGGTGGAATAGGACCGAGGCCAAGGTAATGAACGATAGGAGGTGGAATAGGACCCCAGTCTAGAGATGACATCTGACAGAGGCCCTGTAGAGTTGGAACCAATCACCAGCCATAATAACAGCATGTGAGAGCAGACTGTTCCGAGCGCATCCGGAAGGAAGTAGTGCACTATATAGCGAATAGGGTCCCTAACCAGAAATCGGGCCCTGGCATTTCAAACACACGGCCAAAAACGAAATCCTCCAGGCTCCCCAAACTGGCCTATATATTTATTTTCTTCTCTTGATGCCTCCATTATTGCCTGCCGACTCCAACTGAATTCTTCCACTGCTCGATGTTCGCTACATGCTTCAGTCTGAGACTGCCCTCCACCCTCCCCTCCACCCTCCACCCTCCCCTCCACCCTCCACCCTCTCCTCCACCCTCCACCCTCCACCCTACCCTCCACCCTCCACCCTCCACCCTCCCCTCCACCCTCCCCTCCACCCTCCACCCTCCACCCTCCCCTCCACCCTCCCCTCCACCCTCCCCTCCACCCTCCACCCTCCCCTCCACCCTCCACCCTCCACCCTCCACCCTCCACCCCACCCCCCTCCACCCTCCACCCTCCACCCTCCCCCTCCACCCTCCACCCTCCACCCTCCACCCTCCACCCTCCCCTACACCCTCCACCCTCCACCCTCCCCCTCCACCCTCCACCCTCCACCCTCCACCCTCCCCCCTACACCCTCCACCCTCCACCCTCCACCCTCCACCCTCCACCCTCCACTCCCCTCCAACCTCCACTCCCCTCCACCCTCCACTCCCCTTCACCCTCCACCCTCCTCCACCCTACCCTCCACCCTCCACTCCCCTCCACCCTCCCCTACATGCTTCAGTCTGAGACTGCCCTCCACCCTCCACCCTCCACCCTCCCCTACATGCTTCAGTCTGAGACTGCCCTCCACCCTCCCCTCCACCCTCCACCCTCCCCTCCACCCTCCACCCTCCACCCTCCCCTACATGCTTCAGTCTGAGACCACCCTGATGGATTGATGTAGACTGTAAAGGACCCTCCACCCTGATGGATTGATGTAGACTGTAAAGGACCCTCCACCCTGATGGATTGATGTAGACTGTAAAGGACCCTCCACTCCACCCTGATGGATTGATGTAGACTGTAAAGGACCCTCCACCCTGATGGATTGATGTAGACTGTAAAGGACCCTCCACTCCACCCTGATGGATTGATGTAGACTGTAAAGGACCCTCCACTCCACTCTGATGGATTGATGTAGACTGTAAAGGACCCTCCACTCTGATGGATTGATGTAGACTGTAAAGGACCCTCCACCCTGATGGGTTGATGTAGACTGTAAAGGACCCTCCACTCCACTCTGATGGATTGATGTAGACTGTAAAGGACCCCACCCTGATGGATTGATGTAGACTGTAAAGGACCCTCCACCCTGATGGATTGATGTAGACTGTAAAGGACCCTCCACCCTGATGGATTGATGTAGACTGTAAAGGACCCTCCACCCTGATGGATTGATGTAGACTGTAAAGGACCCTCCACCCTGATGGATTGATGTAGACTGTAAAGGACCCTCCACTCCACCCTGATGGATTTATGTAGACTGTAAAGGACCCTCCACCCTGATGGATTGATGTAGACTGTAAAGGACCCTCCACCCTGATGGATTGATGTAGACTGTAAAGGACCCTCCACTCCACCCTGATGGATTGATGTAGACTGTAAAGGACCCTCCACTCCACCCTGATGGGTTGATGTAGACTGTAAAGGACCCTCCACTCCACTCTGATGGATTGATGTAGACTGTAAAGGACCCTCCACCCTGATGGATTGATGTAGACTGTAAAGGACCCTCCACTCTACCCTGATGGATTGATGTAGACTGTAAAGGACCCTCCACCCTGATGGATTGATGTAGACTGTAAAGGACCCTCCACTCCACCCTGATGGATTGATGTAGACTGTAAAGGACCCTCCACCCTGATGGATTGATTTAGACTGTAAAGGACCCTCCACCCTGATGGATTGATGTAGACTGTAAAGGACCCTCCACCCTGATGGATTGATGTAGACTGTAAAGGACCCTCCACCCTGATGGATTGATGTAGACTGTAAAGGACCCTCCACTCCACTCTGATGGATTGATGTAGACTGTAAAGGACCCTCCACTCCACTCTGATGGATTGATGTAGACTGTAAAGGACCTTCCACCCTGATGGGTTGATGTAGACTGTAAAAGACCCTCCACCCTGATGGATTGATGTAGACTGTAAAGGACCCTCCACCCTGATGGATTGATGTAGACTGTAAAGGACCCTCCACCCCGATGGGTTGATGTAGACTGTAAAGGACCCTCCCTCCACCCTGATGGATTGATGTAGACTGTAAAGGACCCTCCACCCTGATGGATTGATGTAGACTGTAAAGGACCCTCCACTCCACCCTGATGGATTGATGTAGACTGTAAAGGACCCTCCACTCCACTCTGATGGATTGATGTAGACTGTAAAGGACCCTCCACTCTGATGGATTGATGTAGATGTAAAGGACCCTCCCCTCCACCCTGATGGATTGATGTAGACTGTAAAGGACCCTCCCTCCACCCTGATGGATTGATGTAGACTGTAAAGGACCCTCCACCCTGATGGATTGATGTAGACTGTAAAGGACCCTCCACCCTGATGGATTGATGTAGACTGTAAAGGACCCTCCACTCCACCCTGATGGGTTGATGTAGACTGTAAAGGACCCTCCACCCTGATGGATTGATGTAGACTGTAAAGGACCCTCCACCCTGATGGATTGATGTAGACTGTAAAGGACCCTCCACCCTGATGGATTGATGTAGACTGTAAAGGACCCTCCACCCTGATGGATTGATGTAGACTGTAAAGGACCCTCCACCCTAATGGATTGATGTAGACTGTAAAGGACCCTCCACCCTGATGGGTTGATGTAGACTGTAAAGGACCCTCCACTCTGGTAACTTTCTGTCGCCACGGTAGCCGCTGCCCGTTGGTCTTGTGGATGCGGTGATGAAGTTTCCACGGCGACAACACACACTCATCTGACTCATCTGTAATATAGATGCGGCGATGAAGTTACCACGGCGACCACACACACTCATCTGACTTATCTGTAATACAGATGCGGTGATGAAGTTACCACGGCGACCACACACACTCATCTGACTCATCTGTAATGTTTGTTTTGTGGTCATATAACAACGTGACAAAGTGTTATAGGAGTTTCCTTACACCACATCATCCTTACAAATTAAATTATGTAGTACGTCAACATTCTCCCTAGATATTTTATAGAGAAACACAAACACAAACACAGGATAATTAACAAGATAATATAATAATATAACATAAAACTAACAGTCAGCTGTGCAAAGGCTGTACTTGGAGGGGAAAAGAGCCCAGAAAGGTGAACAGACCTCATTCTGAACCTTTCAGATGGACCTGCTGAGTAAGGCCTGTGACTTTCCCCTCCACCCTCCACTTCGCCGCCAAGATATGAGTCATTGCTCGTATATTAATTATGAGCTGCGGGTGTGTGGCTGTTTCTCAATCTGTGTACTTCACACTCTCTCATGCTCAGAGTTCATTCCCCCGAGGACGTTCTTGTGACGATGAGAGTGTGGAGAACACATAAAACGTTCAATTTGAGCAGCACTCCCCCTACTGTATTACCTCACACTGAACAGCACTCCCCCTACTGTATTACCTCACACTGAGCAGCACTCCCCTACTGTATTACCTCACACTGAGCAGCACTCCCCCTACTGTATTACCTCACACTCCCCTACTGTATTACCTCACACTGAGCAGCACTCCCCTACTGTATTACCTCACGCTGAGCAGCACTCCCCTACTGTATTACCTCACACTGAGCAGCACTCCCCTACTGTGTTACCTCACACTGAACAGCACTCCCCTATTGTATTACCTCACACTGAGCAGCACTCCCCTACTGTAGTACCTCACACTGAGCAGCACTCCCCTACTGTATTACCTCACACTGAGCAGCACTCCCCCTACTGTATTACCTCACGCTGAGCAGCACTCCCCTACTGTATTACCTCACGCTGAGCAGCACTCCCCTACTGTATTACCTCACACTGAGCAGCACTCCCCCTACTGTATTACCTCCCACTGAGCAGCACTCCCCTACTGTATTACCTCCCACTCCCCCGACTGTATTACCTCAAGCTGAGCAGCACTCCCCTACTGTATTACCTCAGCACTCCCCTACTGTATTACCTCACACTGAGCAGCACTCCCCTACTGTATTACCTCACGCTGAGCAACACTCCCCTACTGTATTACCTCACACTGAGCAGCACTCCCCTACTGTATTACCTCACGCTGAGCAACACCCCTACTGTATTACCTCACACTGAGCAGCACTCCCCTACTGTATTACCTCACACTGAGCAACACTCCCCTACTGTATTACCTCACGCTGAGCAACACTCCCCTACTGTATTACCTCAGCACTCCCTCTACTGTATTACCTCACGCTGAGCAGCACTCCCCTACTGTATTACCTCACGCTGAGCAGCACTCCCCTACTGTATTACCTCACGCTGAGCAGCACTCCCTACTGTATTACCTCACGCTGAGCAGCACTCCCTACTGTATTACCTCAGCACTCCCCTACTGTATTACCTCACACTGAGCAGCACTCCCCCTACTGTATTACCTCACGCTGAGCAGCACTCCCCTACTGTATTACCTCACGCTGAGCAGCACTCCCTTACTGTATTACCTCACGCTGAGCAGCACTCCCCTACTGTATTACCTCACGCTGAGCAGCACTCCCCTACTGTATTACCTCACGCTGAGCAGCACTCCCCTTACTGTATTACCTCACGCTGAGCAGCACTCCCTTACTGTATTACCTCACACTGAGCAGCACTCCCCTACTGTATTACCTCACGCTGAGCAACACTCCCCTACTGTATTACCTCACACTGAGCAGCACTCCCCTACTGTATTACCTCACGCTGAGCAACACTCCCCTACTGTATTACCTCAAACTGAGCAGCACTCCCCTACTGTATTACCTCACGCTGAGCAGCACTCCCCTACTGTATTACCTCACGCTGAGCAGCACTCCCCTACTGTATTACCTCACGCTGAGCAGCACTCCCCTACTGTATTACCTCACATTCAGCAGCACTCCCCTACTGTATTACCTCAGCACTCCTCTACTGTATTACCTCACGCTGAGCAGCACTCCCCTACTGTATTACCTCACGCTGAGCAGCACTCCCCTACTGTATTACCTCACGCTGAGCAGCACTCCCCTACTGTATTACCTCACGCTGAGCAGCACTCCCCTACTGTATTACCTCAGCACTCCCCTACTGTATTACCTCACACTGAGCAGCACTCCCCTACTGTATTACCTCACGCTGAGCAGCACTCCCCTACTGTATTACCTCACGCTGAGCAGCACTCCCCTACTGTATTACCTCAGCACTCCCCTACTGTATTACCTCAGCACTCCCCTACTGTATTACCTCACGCTGAGCAGCACTACCCTTACTGTATTACCTCACGCTGAGCAGCACTCCCCTACTGTATTACCTCACGCTGAGCAGCACTCCCCTACTGTATTACCTCACGCTGAGCAGCACTCCCCTTACTGTATTACCTCACGCTGAGCAGCACTCCCCTTACTGTATTACCTCACGCTGAGCAGCACTCCCCTACTGTATTACCTCACACTCCCCTACTGTATTACCTCACACTCCCCTACTGTATTACCTCACACTCCCCTACTGTATTACCTCATGCTGAGCAGCACTCCCCCTACTGTATTACCTCACGCAGAGCAGCACTGTTCCCGACTGTATTACCTCACGCTGAGCAGCACTCCCCCTACTGTATTACCTCACACTCCCCTACTGTATTACCTCACACTCCCCTAC
>NW_024609222.1:15000-27500 GCF_018296145.1 Oncorhynchus tshawytscha | reverse complement strand
TCTCCTCTCTATAAACACGGGACCTGGGAGACCTTGTCTCTGTACATCACCAAAGAGATGTGTTCATCTTCCAATGACCTCCGTCAGCTCTCCTCTCTATAAACACGGGACCTGGGGAGACCTTGTCTCTGTACATCACCGAAGAGATGTGTTCCTTTTCCAATGACCTCCGTCAGCTCTCCTCTCTATAAACACGGGACCTGGGGAGACCTTGTCTCTGTACATCACCGAAGAGATGTGTTCCTTTTCCAATGACCTCCGTCAGCTCTCCTCGCTGTAAACGAGGGACTGGAAAACCTTTCATAAACCCACCATCCTTTTTTCACTGGATTGTGTTTCGCATGAACATTAACCTCTGAGATTGTGCTTCAAACAACTATTAACCCTGCTGATATTGCTGTTGACCTTTTGCTGACCTCTTGTTGTTCCTCAGAGCTGAGGGAAGGGAACAGTTGCTTCCTCTCTGTCTCTAACCAAGGTCCATGAACCGAGGCGCAAACTGAAGCAGAGAGGATATTCAGAAACTCTTGGAGGGCAATGGAAGTAAATTAATGTATTAAAACCAACATTTTACTTTATTTAATTATTTAACAATAAATGAAAAAATTGTTTAACTTCCATCATCCTCCAAGAGTTGCTGAATCTCCTCTCTTCCTCAGAGCTGCTCTTTTGGTTGGTCACAAGACTGGTTGGTCACATGACTGGTTGGTCACATGACTGGTTGGTCACATGACTGGTTGGTCACATGGCTGGTTGGTCACATGACTGGTTGGTCACATGACTGGTTGGTCACAAGACTGGTTGGTCACAAGACTGGTTGGTCACATGGCTGGTTGGTCACAAGACTGGTTGGTCACAAGACTGGTTGGTCACATGGCTGGTTGGTCACATGGCTGGTTGGTCACATGGCTGGTTGGTCACATGGCTGATTGGTCACATGACTGGTTGGTCACATGACTGGTTGGTCACAAGACTGGTTGGTCACAAGACTGGTTGGTCACATGGCTGGTTGGTCACAAGACTGGTTGGTCACAAGACTGGTTGGTCACATGGCTGGTTGGTCACATGGCTGGTTGGTCACATGGCTGGTTGGTCACATGACTGGTTGGTCACATGGTTGGTCACATGACTGGTTGGTCACATGGTTGGTTGGTCACATGGCTGGCTGGTCAGATGGTTGGTTGGTCACATGTCTGGTTGGTCACATGGGTTCTGTTCTTTTCTTCTCCTTGATGTCGTGGGCTAGGTTTAGGGGTTAGAGGTTAGAGTTAGAGTTAGGGCTCGGGTCAACAGTAGTGTTCTATATAGGGAATAGGGCTCTGGTCAACAGTAGTGTTCTATATAGGGAATAGGGCTCCATTTGAGGTGCAGGTTTATGTCTGTTTGTGGAGGGTCAAAGGTCACTATTCAGTTCCGTTTACCAGACAGGCTCTACATTCCCAGATCAAGTGTCAAGACTCCCTCACTGCCTGTTTACGTACACACACACACACACACACACACACACACACACACACACTCTTCTCGCTCTCCAAACTCCCAAGGTTGTCTGGGAGAACTGAGAATCCATTTTAAGACGGTGAATGTTCTTCTCATTGCGGGTGAAATCTTTTTCTGGGCTTTGGACTGTAGTATACCTGTCATGCTAATTGTTTGCGGTCGGGAATTTTCCTGTGTGTGTCTGTGTGTCTGTGGCTGGTCTTGGCAAGCAGTATCGTGTGTATTTTTATACACCAGGAAGACTGGTCTGGCCACAGTTATAACTTCTGTCTCTCTACCTCCCATTCATCATGACATGGCCAGGCAGATCAGTATAGTGTGTATTTTATACACCAGGAAGATGTCTTGGCCCAGTTATCACATGGCTGTCTCTCTACCTCCTGGTTGGTCATCATGACTGGTTGGTCACATGGCAGATCAGTATAGTGTGGTTTTATACACCAGGAAGATGTCTGGCCCAGTTATAACTTCTCTGGTTCTACCTCCCATTCATGGTGACTTGGCTGGTTGGTCAGATGCAGTTGGGATTACATTTCCTTTGGTCACATGGCTATTGGTCCAGAGCATTCTGGAATAGAATGACTGGTGTTTATGTGATTTATGTTGGTCAGAGCATACTGGAATAGAATGGAGGTGGTTGGTCACAAGACTGGTTGCCCCCCTCCCCCAGACCATACTGGAATAGAATGGAGGTGTTGTTGTGATTGGTCATGCCCCCTTGGTCCAGAGCTGGTGGAATACATGGATGTGTTGTTGTGATTTTATGCCCGCCCCCCCAGACCATACTGGAATAGAATGGATGTGTTGTTGTGATTGGTTGGTCCATACTGGAATCAGAATGGATGTGTTGTTGTGATTTATGCCCCCTCCTTCATACTGGAATAGAATGGATGTGTTGTTGTGATTTATGCCCCCATACTGGAATAGAATGGATGTGTTGCTCTGTGATTTATGCCCCTATATAGGGAATAGAATGGAGGTGTTGTTGTGATTTATGCCCCCCTCCCCAGACCATACTGGAATAGAATGGATGTGGTCAACAGTAGTGTTTTATGCCCCCCTCCCCTGGTGACCATACTGGAATAGAATGGATGTGGTCAACAGTAGTGTTTATATAGGGAATAGGGCCAGAGCATACTGGAATAGAATGGAGGTGTTGCTGTGATTTATGTCCCCCCCCAGAGCATACTGGAATAGAATGGAGGTTTATGTTGTTGTGATTTATTCAGTTCCCCAGACAGGCTCCCCCAGACCATACTGGAATAGAATGGATGTGTTGTTGTGATTTATGCCACCCCCAGAGCATACTGGAATAGAATGGAGGTGTTGCTGTGATTTAAACCCCAGAGCATACTGGAATAGAATGGAGGTGTTGTTGTGGTGATTTATGCCCTTTGGATAGCATACTGGAATAGAATGGAGATGTTGTTGTGATTTATGTCCCCCCTTGCCCCAGACCATACTGGAATAGAATGGATGTGTTGGCCCAGTGATTTATCTGCCCTCTACCTCCCAGACCATACTGGAATAGAATGGAGGTGTTGTTATACACCAGGAAGATGTGGCCTTATACCCCCTCTACCTCCCCAGACCATGGCCAGAATAGATTGGAGGTGTTGTTATGATTTATGCCCCCCCCATCCCCCAGACCATACTGGAATAGAATGGAAGATGTCTTGGCCCAGTGATTTATGCCCCCTCCCCAGACCATACTGGAATAGAATGGAGGTGTTGTTGTGATTTATGCCCCCCTGTCTCCCCCAGCCCATACTGGAATAGAATGCAGGTGTTGTTTACAATCATTTATGCCCCCATACTGGAATAGAATGGATGTGTTGTTGTGATTTATGCCCCCCCTCCCCATACTGGAATAGAATGGATGTGTTGTTGTGATTTATGCCCCCCTCCCCCAGACCATACTGGAATAGAATGGATGTGTTTATGTGATTTATGCCCCCCTCCCCCAGAGCATACTGGAATAGAATGGAAGTGTTGTTGTGATTTATGCCCCCCCCCAGACCATACTGGAATAGAATGGATGTGTTGTTGTGATTTATGCCCCCCCATACTGGAATAGAATGGATGTGTTGTTGTGATTTATGCCCCCCATACTGGAATAGAATGGATGTGTTGTTGTGATTTATGCCCCCCCCCCTCCCCCAGAGCATACTGGAATAGAATGGATGTGTTGCTGTGATTTATGTCCCCCCCCCAGAGCATACTGGAATAAATGGATGTGTTGTTGTGATTTATGTCCACCCCCAGAGCATTCTGGAATAGAATGGATGTGTTGTTGTGATTTATGCCCCCAGACCATACTGGAATAGAATGGATGTGTTGTTGTGATTTATGTCCACCCCCAGACCATACTGGAATATTATGGAGGTGTTTATGATATCAACATGTACAGCTTTAAAGCTATAATCCTTGCTTGAAACAATAACCAAATGTCTCCCCTGTTTCCCTAACAAGTTAAACGGAAGGAGCTGGACAAATAGAACTACTCTTAAATGCATAGACATGATTATAGATACGAGGACTGACCATCAATGATATCAAATGTATAGTTTTAACCATGTTGAGGCTATACAATGTTTGGTTATTATTATTTGCAAACATAGGAGTAAAAAAAACGAGGTATATTTTGGGTTCTGATGGGAGTGCGACAGTTGAATTACGCTCAAGAGGCATTTAGAAGTTATATTCTTCAAGAATCAATGGGTACATATGAATAATTTACGAGTTGAAAAATGGATATAGCAACTACAGAATGCTCCTTTAATAAACTCAGGAAGGAATTTATTCTGCCTGTAATCATGTCAGATGAAGGTAATGGGAATGAGGCAGAACCCACACAGGAAACTCTTTCTTGGGCCCCAGTAGACTGGGAATTAGGGTTCAGGTCAATTATTTCAATTCCGGTCTATTAAAGAAGTCAAACTAATTCAAATTCCATAATGTCCCAATTTAAAAGCATTGAAGATAATTGGAAGTGGAATGTTGGTGTCCTTCAGAATAGACTGGAATTGAACCCAACTCTGCTGGGAATCCTGGTGGTACCCGGGTCAGTATATTGGGTGGTACCTGGGTCAGTATAATGGGTTGTACCTGGGTCAGTATAATGGGTTGTACCTGGGTCAGTATAATGGGTGGTACCTGGGTCAGTATAATGGGTTGTACCTGGGTCAGTATATTGGGTTGTACCTGGGTCAGTATAATGGGTGGTACCTGGGTCAGTATAATGGGTTGTACCTGGGTCAGTATAATGGGTTGTACCTGGGTCAGTATAATGGGTTGTACCCGGGTCAGTATATTGGGTGGTACCTGGGTCAGTATAATGGGTGGTACCTGGGTCAGTATATTGGGTGGTACGTGGGTGGGTCTGTCTTCAGTATAATGGGTTGTACCTGGGTGGGTCTGTCTTCAGTATATTGGGTTGTACCCGGGTCGGTATAATCGGTTGTACCTAGGTGGGTCTGTCTTCAGTATAATGGGTTGTACCTGGGTGGGTCTGTCTTCACTATTATGGGTTATACCTGGGTGGGTCTGTCTTCAGTTTAATGGGTTGTACCTGGGTCAGTATAATGGGTTGCACCTGGGTCAGTATAATGGGTTATACCTGCGGGGGTCTGTCTTCAGTATTTTGGGTTGTACCTGGGTCAATATAATGGGTTGTACCTGGGTCAGTATAATGGGTGGTACCTGGGTCAGTATATTGGGTTGTACCTGGGTGGGTCTGTCTTCAGTATAATGGGTTGTACCTGGGTGGGTCTGTCTTCAGTATAATGGGTTGTACCTGGGTGGGTCTGTCTTCAGTATATTGGGTTGTACCTGGCTCAGTATATTGGGTTGTACCTGGGTCAGTATAATGGGTTTGTACCTGGGAGGGTCTGTTTTCAGTATAATGGGTTGCACCTGGGTCAGTATAATGGGTTGTACCTGGGTGGGTCTGTCTTCAGTATATTGGGTTGTACCTGGGTCAGTATAATGGGTTGTACCTGGGTCAGTATAATGGGTTGTACCTGGGTGGGTCTGTCTTCAGTATATTGGGTTGTACCTGGGTCAGTATATTGGGTTGTAACTGGGTAGTCACGTAATCTGGTCAGCCGGGGATTGTCAATCAAATAACTGCCGGTCTCACTGTAATTAACCAACACATTTAGCATCTCCTGGCTTCCACACAAGAAGCCACTGATGCAGACCCTTGAAACATTTCGGTGACATCACCTGGTTTAAATGATATTCCTAGAGACAATATCTCTTTCATCTATGCACAGGTTTACCCCCCACTGTATTCACATCCTACCGTACCTTTGTCTGGACATTATGCCTTGAATCTATTCTACAGCGCCCAGAAATCTGTTCCTTTTACTCTCTGTTCTGAACGTACTAGGCGACCAATTCTCATAGCTTTTAGCCGTACCCTTGTCCTTCTCCTCCTCTGTTCCTCTGGTGATGTAGAGGTGAATCCAGGCCCTGCAGTGCCTAGCTCCCTCCTATTCCCCAGGCGCTCTCTTTTGATGACTTCTGTAACCGTAATAGCCTTGGTTTCATGCATGTTAACATTAGAAGCCTCCTTCCTAAGTTTGTTTTATTCACTGCTTTTTAGCACACTCTGCCAACCCAGATGTCCTAGCTGTGTCTGAATCCTGGCTCAGGAAGGCCACCAAAACCCCTGAAATTTCCATCCCTAACTATAACTTTTCCGACAAGATAGAACTGCCAAAGGGGCGGAGTTGCAATTTACTGCATAGAGAGCCTGCAGAGTTCTGTTATACTATCTAGGTCTTTACCAAAACAGTTTGAACTACTACTTTTAAATATCCACCTTTCCAGAAATAAGTCTCTCACTGTTGCCGCTTGTTACAGACCCCCCTCAGCCCTGGATACCGTATGTGAATTAATTGCCCCCCATTTATCTTCAGAGTTTGTTCTATTAGGTGACCTAAACTGGGTTATGCTTAACACCCCAGCCATCCTACAATCTAAGCTTGATGCCCTCAATCTCACATAAATTATCAATGAACCCACCAGGTACAATCCCAAATCTGTAAACACAGGCACCCTCATAGATATCTTCCTAAGCAACTTGCCCTCCAAATATACCTATGCTGTTTTTAACCAGGATCTCAGCGATCACGCCTCATTGCCTGCACCCGTAATGTGTCTGCGGCCAAACGACCTCCCTCATCACTGTCAAACGCTCCCTAAACACTTCAGCGAGCAGGCCTTTCTAATCGACCTGGCCCGGGTATCCTGGAAGGATATTGACCTCATCCTGTCAGTAGAGGATGCCTGGTCTTTCTTTAAAAGTGCTGTCCTCACCATCTTAAATAAGCATGCCCCATTCAAGAAATGTAGAACCAGGAACAGATATAGCCCTTGGTTCTCTCCAGACCTGACTGCCCTTGACCAGCACAAAAACATCCTGTGGTGTTCTGCATTAGCATCGAACAGCCCCCATGATATGCATCTTTTCAGGGATGTTAGGAACCAATATACACAGGCAGTTAGGAAAGCTAAGTCTAGCTTTTTCAAGAAGAAATTTGCATCCTGTAGAATGGAGAATAAGAGCACCTCCTCCCAGCTGCCCACTGCACTGAGGCTAGGAAACACTGTCGCCACGGTAAATCCACTATAATTGAGAATTTCAATAAGCATTTTTCTTCGGTTAGCCATGCTTTCCACCTGGCTACTCCTACCCCGGTCAACAGCCCTGCACTCCCCACAGCAACTTGCCCAAGCCTCCCCATTTCTCCTTCACCCAAATCCAGATAGCTGATGTTCTGAAAGAGCTGCAAAATATGGACCCCTACAAATCAGCTGGGCTAGACAATCTGGACCCTCTCTTTCTAAAATGATCTGCCTAAATTGTTGCAACCCCTATCACTAGCCTGTTCAACCTCTCTTTCGTATCGTCTGAGATCCCCAAAGATTGGAAAGCTGCAGCGGTCATCCCCCCTCTTTAAAGGGGGAGCCACTGTAGACCCAAACTGCTACAGACTTATGTCTATCCTACCCTGCCTTTCTAAGGTCTTGGAAAGCCAAGTTAACAAACAGATTACCGACCATTATCTCCCCGTATCTTCTCCACTATGTAATCTGGTTTCAGAGCTGGTCATGGGTGCACCTCAGCCACACTCAAGGTCCTAAATGATATCATAACCGCCATCGATAAGAAACATTACTGTGCAGCAGTATTCATCGACCTGGCCAAAGCTTTCGACTCTGTCAATCACCACATTCTTATTGGCAGACTGGACAGCCTTGGTTTCTCAAATGATTGCCTCGCCTGGTTTACCAACTACTTCTCCGATAGAGTTCAGTTTGTCAAATCAGAGGGCCTGTGTCTATCTTTCTATATAAGAGTGTAAAACCACAACTAGGTCTCAAAAGGCTCCACTTTGAAATCCCAGCCTCCCACAAAACAAAAACAAAAACATTCTTTCACTTGTTTCCTGCTGTAAGTCTTCTCTCCTTCCCCCTCTCTGTTTTCTGTTCCCTGATTGTTGTCAAAGCTGTTTTGGTCCTGAGCCAGTAGTGGTACGGTGTGTTCAGCGGGTTCTGTGTGTTCCGAGGGTTCTGTGTGTTCCAAGGGTTCTGTGTGTCCAAGGGTTCTGTGTGTTCCGAGGTTCTGTGTGTTCCAAGGGTTCTGTGTGTTCCGAGGGTTCTGTGTGTTCCGAGGGTTCTGTGTGTCGAAGGTTCTGTGTGTTCCGAGGGTTCTGTGTTCCGTTCTGTGTGTTCCGAGGGTTCTGCGTGTTCCGAGGGTTCTGTGTGTTCCGAGGGTTCTGTGTGTTCCGAGACATTCCACAGGAAACAGTAAACATTCCCGACTGGATTTATTGCCAACCTCTTTCTCCCAATGTCTGCTGCTTGTCAAAACTGTAGATTAACAGGAGGGATTGAACTTCAGTCCAAATTCAGGAAACAGTATTTTTATTGGTTTAGGCTTTTAACAAGGTTTGAGAAGATGTGTGTTTAGTTGGGTGAGTGGTAGTTTATAGAAGGGAGCTACCATTGGCATTGATTGGCCAACCATGAAACATACTCTCCTGGTTCATCTTGCCCAAAGCCGTTGTTTATTTCTCCTTATGTACAGCAGAAGAAAATAAAAGTAAGTTTGGAAGGAGTGGTCCTTGGTAATGTTTAACATCTGTCATACCATCAGACCTCTTCCTCCTTTAAGATGCCAGAAGGTGGCTGGAAGAATCTGACTGTTTCCTGTTCACAACACAACAACACAACAACTATACTGTATCTAGCTGACATGCATTATTTATGAGGGTTTGTAAATAGAAGCCTTTTGAAATTCCTAATTTGCCTTTTAAGTTGCAATCAACAGTTCAATCAAAGGTTTCTGCTTGTTTAGTTTTTTCCGAATGTGTTTTATATTTATGATAACAGATAACAGGGGTGGGGGCAGCTATGGTTTTACCAATGATCAGGGAACAGGGGACTCACCTCTTCAGATGGAAGTGGTGAGTGTAGGCTGGTGGTGCGTTAGATTGTACTAGTCACATCAAACTCACATTTCCCTCTATATCTTACATTTAGGAACTCACATTTCCCTCTGTGTCTTTCATTGGGAACTCACCTCCCCCTCCACCTGTTTCCAAATCCTCTCCACCACTCTGCAGCTCCTCTCCCTTTGTTTGTTGAGCGTTTATCCCCAAATGTCACCAGGTAGACAGGAGAGGATGTTGAGAACCCAGACAGGAGAGGAGCCCAGAGAGGATGTTGAGAACCCAGACAGGAGAGGAGCCCAGAGAGGATGTTGAGAACCCAGACAGGAGAGGAGCCCAGAGAGGATGTTGATGTTGAGAACCCAGACAGGAGAGGAGCCCAGAGAGGATGTTGAGAACCCAGACAGGAGAGGAGCCCAGAGAGGATGTTGAGAACGCCAATCAGAGATAGTCGTAACTTACACTAGTTTAGATATTCAGAACCCGACGACAAAGAAAAACTCAACAAAAAGATGGGGAGATACGGTTAAAAAGACACAATAATGTTCTGATAATCTGAACAACCTGAAAGTTTATTGTTGAGTGTCCTCTTTCCCGGGAAACAAAATATAGATGAAATGTTTTTACATAGTTTTACAGAGTTGTTTTTTGGGGTAAATGTATTTTATTCGTTGTGTTCTAAATATCAAACTTACCAAAAGTTAGGAGAAAGATTTACCTTATTGATTTATTCATGTTAAGTTGTTCTGTGGAGACGACACTGTTCTGCACAGGGCATAGGGCCCTGGTTAAGGCTGCTTCTACACAGTCCAAATGGAACCTTATGGGCCCTGGTTAAATGTAGGGCACTCTAAATGGAATAGGGCCCTGGTTAAATGTAGGGCAACTAAATGGAATAGGGCCCTGGGTTAAATGTAGGGCACAATAAATGGAATAGGGCCCTGGTTAAATGTAGGGCACAATAAATGGAATAGGGCCCTGGTTAATTGTAGGGCACTATAAATGGAATAGGGCCCTGGTTTAATGTAAGGGCACTATAAATGGAATAGGGCCCTGGTTAAATGTATATAAATGGAATAGGGCCCTGGTTAAATGTAGCATTATAAATGGAATAGGGCCTGGTTAAATGTAGGGGCACTATAAATGGAATAGGGCCCTGGTTAAATGTAGGGCACTATAAAGGGAATAGGGCCCTGGTTAAATGTAGGGCATTATAAATGGAATAGGGCCCTGGTTAAATGTAGGGCACTATAAATGGAATAGGGCCTGGTTAAATGTAGGGCACTATAAAGGGAATAGGGCCTAGTTAAATGTAAGGGCACTATAAATGGAATAGGGCCCCTGGTTAAATGTAGGGCACTATAAATGGAATAGGGCCCTGGTTAAATGTAGGCACTATAAATGGAATAGCCCTGGTTAAATGTAGGGCACTATAAAGGGAATAGGCCCTGGTTAAATGTAGGGCACTGTATGGTTAAATGTAGGGCACTGTATGTAAAGTACAGAGTCATAGACCCTGTACTTGTGACTGTTTCAGCAACATGAGCGAGAGGACGATGGCAGTGGTGTTTCTCTACGAGTAGGAGTCAAAAATCTACGTGCCCACACACGCATTCACACACACACACACACACACACACACACACACACACACACACTACACACACACACACACACACACACACAGAAATAAAAAACCATAGGCAGCCATCATCATGTTTATGATTGGAGGGGTGAGTGATGCTGGAATAGTGGAGGCAGCTCACTGCTGAAATGATGCTGGAATAGTGGAGGCAGCTCCTGTTGAAATGATGCTGGAATAGTGGGCGCTCCTGTTGTTGAAGTGATGCTGGGCTGTGGAAATGATGCTGGAATAGTGGAGGCAGCTCCTGTTGTTGACATGGTGCTGGAATAGTGGAGGCAGCTCCTGTAGAAATGATGCTGGAATAGTGGAGGCAGCTCCTGTTGAAATGATGCTGGAATAGTGGAGGCAGCTCTTGTTGAAATGATGCTGGAATGATGCTGGAATAGTGGAGGCAGCTCCTGTTGTTGAAATGATGCTGGAATAGTGGAGGCAGCTCTGTTGTTGGAATGATGAAATGATGCTGGAATAATGGAATAGTGGAGCTCCTGTTGAAAGTGATGCTGGAATAGTGGAGGCAGCCCTGCTGTTGAAGGATGTTGGAATAGTGGAGGCAGCTCCTGTAGAAATGATGCTGGAATAGTGGGCGGCTCATGCTGGAATAGTGGAGGCAGCCGCTCTTATTTAGAAATGGTGCTGGAATAGTGGAGGCAGCTCCTGTTGTTAAATGATGCTGGAATAGTGAAGGCAGCACTTGTTGTTGAAATGATGCTGGAATAGTGGAGGCAGCTCCTGTAGAAATGATGCTGAAATAGTGGAGGCTCCTGTTGAAATGATGTTGAATAGTGGAGGCAGCTCTTGTTTATTTGAAATGATGCTGGAATAATGGGCGCATTGAAATGATGCTGGAATAGTGGGAGGCAGCTCCTGTTGTTGAAGTGATGCTGGAATAGTGAAGGCAGCTCCTGTTGTTGAAATGATGCTGGAATAATGGACGCAGCTCCTGTTGTTGAAGTGATGCTGGAATAGTGGAGGCAGCTCCTGTTGTTGAAGTGATGCTGGAATGGTGGAGGCAGCTCCTGTTGTTGAAATGATGCTGGAATAATGGACGCAGTCTCTTGTTGAAGTGATGCTGGAATAGTGGAGGCAGCTCTGTTGTTGAAGTGATGCTGAATAGTGGAGGCAGCTCCTGTTGTTGAAATGATGCTGGAATAGTGGAGGCAGCTCTTGTTGAAGTGATGCTGGAATAGTGGAGGCAGCTCTTGTTGAAATGATGCTGGAATAGTGGAGGCAGCTCTTGTTGAAGTTGCTGCAAGACAGTGGAATGATGCTGGAATAGTGGAGGCAGCTCCTGTTGATGCTGGAATAGTGGATCCTGTTGTTGAAATGGTGCTGGAATAGTGGAGGCAGCTCCTGAAATGATGCTGGAATAGTGGAGGCAGATCCTGTTGTTGGAAAACGTGAAGTAACTCGCTCATGGTTCTAATGATCAATAGTAGTCCGAACATGATGGAATCAGTAAGCCTGGTTAAATTATAAGCTGTAGTGGAGGCAGCTCTGAAGTGATGCTGAATAGTGAGGCAGCCCTGTTGTTGACATGGTGCACAAATGGGAGCAGCTCCTATTCCTGAATAGAGCACTACTGTTGAAATGGTGCTGGAACAGAGCCCTATTCCTGTAGGGATGCGGGGTGGAGCTTTACCGCTGAATGACTGGAATAGTGGAGGCAGCTCCTGCTGTTGAAGCTGTGAGGCAGCCCTGTTGTTGAAGGGATGCTGGAATAGTGAAGGCAGCTCTTGTTGTTGAAATGGGAGCTGGAATAGAGGATTCACGAACATGCTGGAATAGTGGAGGCTGGCTGGGATGTTGGTTCCTGTGGAGACTTCATGGAACTGGCTGGCTGGAATAGTTCCCTGTGGATGCTTCAGTGGAGGCAGTCTGGCTGGAAATGATGC
>NW_024609222.1:0-10000 GCF_018296145.1 Oncorhynchus tshawytscha | reverse complement strand
TCTGTTCTCTGTTCTGTTCTCTGTTCTCTGTTCTGTTCTCTTTTCTGTTCTCTGCTCTGTTCTGCTTTGTTCTGTTCTCTGTTCTGTTCTCTGCTCTCTTCTCTGTTCTGTTCTCTGTTGTTCTCTTTCCCTGTTCTCTGCTCTGCTCTGTTCTCTGTTCTGTTCTCTGCTCTCTTCTCTGCTCTGTTCTCTGTTCTGTTCTCTGTGCTGTTCTCTGTTCTGTTCTCTGTTCTGTTCTCTGTCTGTTCTCTGTTCTGTTCTCTGCTCTCTTCTCTGCTCTGTTCTCTGTTCTGTTCTCTGCTCTCTTCTCTGTGCTGTTCTGTTCTGTTCTGTTCTCTGTGCTGTTCTCTGTTCTGTTCTCTGCTCTGTTCTCTGTTCTGTTCTGTTCTCTGTGCTGTTCTCTGTTCTGTTCTCTGTGCTGTTCTCTGTTCTGTTCTGTTCTCTGTGCTGTTCTCTGTTCTGTTCTCTGTGCTGTTCTCTGTGCTGTTCTCTGTTCTGTTCTCTGTGCTGTTCTCTGTGCTGTTCTCTGTTCTGTTCTCTGTGCTGTTCTCTGTTCTGTCTCTGTGCTGTTCTCTGTTCTGTTCTGTTCTCTGTGCTGTTCTCTGTGCTGTTCTCTGTTCTGTTCTCTGTGCTGTTCTCTGTGCTGTTCTCTGTTCTGTTCTCTGTGCTGTTCTCTGTGCTGTTCTCTGTTCTGTTCTCTGTGTGCTGTTCTCTGTGCTGTTCTCTGTTCTGTTCTCTGTGCTGTTCTCTGTTCTGTTCTCTGTGCTGTTCTCTGTTCTGTTCTCTGTGCTGTTCTCTGTGCTGTTCTCTCTGTTCTGTTCTGTTGTGCTGTTCTCTGTTCTGTTCTCTGTGCTGTTCTCTCTGTGCTGTTCTCTGTTCTGTTCTCTGTGCTGTTCTCTGTTCTGTTCTCTGTTCTATTCTATTCTCTGCTCTGTTCCGCTCTGCTCTGTTGTGCTCCTGTTCTGTTCTGTTCTGTTCCTGTATGCTGTTGTCTAATTAATTTCATGCCTCAGTGGGATGCATTTACCCTGGATGAACACTGTTTATTCCACTAGAAACTCTTCATTTTAATTACACTGGGTGGTGTACGGAGACGTGAGGTGACTTGGGGAGAAAGACTGATAGCCATGAACATTGGTGGAAGGGAGGGAGGGAGGGAGGAGGAAGAGAAGGAGGGGGAGAGAGAGGAGGAGGGAGGGAGAGAGAGAGAGAGAGGAGGGAGAGGGAGGAGGGAGAAAGAGGAGGGAGGGAGGGAGGGAGGGAAGAGGGAGAGGAGGGAGAAGGATGGAGGAGAGAAGAGGGAGGGAGAGAAAGGAGGGAGGGAGAGGAGGAAGAGAAGGAGGGGGGAGAGAGGAGGAAAAGAAGGAGGGAGAGAGGAGGGAAGAGAAGGAGGGGGGAGAGAGGAGGGAGAAAGGGAGAGAGGAGAGGAGAAGAGAAGGAGGGGGGAGAGAGGAGGAAGAAAAGGAGGGAAGAGAGGAAAAGAGGGAGAGAGGAGGAAGAGAAGGAGGGGGAAGAGGAGGAAGAAAAAGGAGGGAGAGAGGAGGAAGAGAAGGAGGGGGGAGAGAGGAGGGAAGGGAGGAGAGAGGAGGAAAAGAAGGAGGGGGAGAGAGAGGAGGAAGAGAAAGGAGGGAGAGAGGAGGAAAAGAAGGAGGGAGAGGAGGAAGAGAAGGAGGGGGGAGAGGAGGGAGGAAGGAGAAGGAGGGGAGGGAGGAAGAGGAGGGAGAGAGGGAGAGAGAGAGAGGAGGGAAGAGGAGGAAGAGAGGGGGGGGAGAGGAGGAAGAGGAAGAGGGAGGGGGAGAGAGGAGGAAGAGAAGGAGGGGGAGAGAGGAGGAAGAAAGAGGAGGGAGAGAGGAGGAAAAGAAGGAGGGGGGAGAGGAGGAAGAGAAGGAGGGGGAGAGAGGAGGAAGAAAAGGAGGGGGGAAAAGAAGGAGGGAGAGAGGAGAAGAAGGAGGGGGAGAGAGGAGGAAGAGAAGGAGGGGGGAGAGAGGGAGGGAGAGAGGAGGAAGAGAAGGAAGGGGAGGGGGAGAGAGGAGGAAGAAAAGGAGGGAGAGAGGAGGAAAAGAAGGAGGGGGAGAGAGGAAGAGGAAGAGAAGGAGGGAGGGGGAGAGGAGGAAGAGAAGGAGGGAGAGAGGAGGAAGAAAAGGAGGGGGAGAGAGGAGGAAGAGAAGGAGGGAGAGAGGAGAGGAGGGGGAGAAGGAGGGAGGGAGAGAGAGAGGAGGGAGGGAGAGGGGAGAGAGGAGGGAGGAAGGAGGGAGAGAGGAGAGAGGGAGGAAGAGAGAGAGGGGTGTCATAGGATTTCATTGGCTGTTTATTATCATTCTGCCAATCAGATCAGCTCATTCCTTTGGTGTCTAAGAAGAGAAGGAGCCTGTGAGCCTGTGGTGTGTGTGTGTGTCTGCGCCCCCGGTGTGTGTGTGTGTGTGTGTGTCATGGAGGAGGCCTCATCTAGATGGTTAATAATGACTGTTTAGTTTTCTGTTGAAAGATCAGAAGTATGTGGTGTCATGTGTGTGTGTGTGTGTGTGTGTGTGTGTGTGTGTGTGTGTGTGTGTGTGTGTGTGTGTGTGTGTGTCATGGAGGAGGCCTCATCTAGATGGTTAATAATGACTGTGAGTTTTCTGTTGAAAACAGAAGTATGTGGTATGTGTGTGTGTGTGTGTGTGTGTGTGTGTGTGTGTCATGGAGGAGGCCTCATCTAGATGGTTAATAATGACTGTGAGTTTTCTGTTGAAAACAGAAGTATGTATGTGTGTGTGTGTGGTGTGTGTGTGTGTGTGTGTGTGTGTGTGTGTGTGTGTGTGTGTGAGTTTTCTGTGTGTGTGTGTGTGGTGTGGGTGTGTGTGTGTGTGTCTGTGAGTATTCTGTTGAAACAGAACTCTCAACTCTGCATCGTTGGAAAGGGCTCGTAAGCAGTGGGACAAATAACATTTGATTTTTATTGATTTGATGACTCAGCTGTTAGTCTCATCTACTTAGCCACGACCCAGTGTGATTACAGACACTCAACTGCTGTGTGATTAGTAGACTCAGATCACCCATATCACACTCTATCCTCTGTCCAGACTGGGCCGATCCTGTCTGTAATGAGTCATATCTATCCAGACTGGTTCGATCCTGTCTGTAATGAGTCATATCACACTCCATCCCTCTGTCCAGACTGGGTCGATCCTGTCTGTAATGAGTCATATCTATCCAGACTGGTTCGATCCTGTCTGTAATGAGTCATATCACACTCTATCCCTCTGTCCAGACTGGTTTGATCCTGTCTGTAATGAGTCATATCACACTCCATCCCTCTGTCCAGACTGGTTCGATCCTGTCTGTAATGAGTCACACTCCATCCCTCTGTCCAGACTGGTTCGATCCTGTCTGTAATGAGTCATATCACACTCCATCCTCTGTCCAGACTGGTTCGATCCTGTCTGTAATGAGTCATATCACACTCTATCCCTCTGTCCAGACTGGGTCGATCCTGTCTGTAATGAGTCATATCACACTCCATCCCTCTGTCCAGACTGGTTCGATCCTGTCTGTAATGAGTCATATCTATCCAGACTGGTTCGATCCTGTCTGTAATGAGTCATATCACACTCTATCCCTCTGTCCAGACTGGTTTGATCCTGTCTGTAATGAGTCATATCACACTCTATCCCTCTGTCCAGACTGGTTCGATCCTGTCTGTAATGAGTCATATCACACTCTATCCCTCTGTCCAGACTGGTTCGATCCTGTCTGTAATGAGTCATATCTGTCCAGACTGGTACTATCCTGTCTGTAAGGAATCATATCTGTCCAGACTGGTGCTATGAGTCATATCTGTCCAGACTGGTCCAATCCTGTCTGTAATGAGTCATATCTGTCCAGACTGGTCCAATCCTGTCTGTAATGAGTCATATCTGTCCAGACTGGTACTATCCTGTAATGAATCATATCTGTCCAGACTGGTTTGAGTCCTGTCCAGACTGTAATGAGAGTCATATGACTAGATCAGAAGTAGTGTCCTCAGATATCCTCTGTCCCTAGAAGTTGTGTCGATCCTGAAGTTGTGTCCTATAGATAATGAGTCATATCACACTCATATCCCAAGAAGTCTGTCCAGACTGGTATCACTGATAGTGTCCTATATCCTCATGAGTCATATCCTACACTATCCTCATATCACTAGAAGTAGTGTCGATATCCTCATATCACTGTAAGTGAGTATCCTCATATCACTAGAAGTAGTGTCCTACAGATATCCTCTGTCCAGAAGTAGTGTCCTTGATATCCTCATATCACTGAAGAGTCATATCACACTCACTATCCTCTGTCCAGAAGTGGTCCTACAGATATCCTCATATCACTAGAAGTAGAGTCATATCACACTACATCCTCTATCCAGAAGTGTGTCCTGTAGATATCCTCATATCACTAGAAGTAGTGTCCTGTCTGTAATGTGTCCTATATCCCTCATATCACTAGAAGTAGTGTCCATATCCTCATATCACAGAAGTAGTGTCCTCAGATATCCTCATATCCTAGCCCTGTAGATAAGTAGAGTCATATCACACTCCTATATCCTCATATCACAGAAGTAGGTCCAATATCACTAGAAGTAGTGTCCTACTGTCTGAAGTAGTCATATCCTCATATCACTAGAAGTAGTGTCCTATAGATATCCTCATATCCAGAAGTAGTGTTCGATATCACTAGAAGTCTGTAATATCCTCATATCACTAGAAGTAGTGTCCTGTAGATATCCTCTGTCCAGAAGTAGTGTCCTCGATATCCTCATATCTAGAAGTAGTGAGTCATATCACACCTATATCCTCATCTGTCCAGACTATCCTCAATCACTAGAAGTCCTGTAGATAGTCCTCATCACTACCTATATCCTCTGTCCAGACTAGTGTCCTATATCCTCATCACTAGAAGTAGTGTCATATCCTCATATCACTAGAAGTAGTCCTACAGATATCCTCTGTCCAGACTAGGTCCTCGATCCTCATATCACTAGTAATGAGTCATATCCTGTCCAGAAGTGGTCCTACTATCCTCATATCCCTAGAAGTCTGTAAGGAATCATATCTGTCCAGACTGGTGCTATGAGTCATATCCTCATCCAGAAGTAGTGTCCAATCCTCATCTGAAGTAGTGTCCTATATCCTCATCCAGACTGGTCCAATATCCTCATATGTCTATAATAGAGTCCTATAGATATCCTCATATCCAGACTAGGTACTATCCTCATATCTAGAAGTAGTGTCCTCATATCCTCATCCAGAAGTGGTGCTATGAGTCCTCATATCCTAGAAGTAGTGTCCTATCCAGATCACTAGGTACCTATATCCTCATATCACTAGAAGAGTCATATGATCCTCATATCACTAGAAGTAGTGTCCTACAGATATCCTCATATCCCTAGAAGTAGTGTCCTATATCCTCATATCCCTAGAAGTAGTGTCCTACAGATATCCTCATATCACTAGAAGTAGTGTCCTATATCCTCATATCCCCTCATATCACTAGAAGTAGTGTATATCCTCATATCAGATATCCTCATATCCTCATATCACTAGAAGTAGTGTCCTATAGATATCCTCATATCCCTAGAAGTAGTGTCCTATATCCTCATATCCCAAGAAGTAGTGTCCTACAGATATCCTCATATCACTAGAAGTAGTGTCCTATATCCTCATATCCCAAGAAGTAGTGTCCTACAGATATCCTCACTAGAAGTAGTGTCCTGTGACCTAGAAGTAGTGTCCTACAGATATCCTCATATCACTAGAAGTAGTGTCCTACAGATATCCTCATATCACTAGAAGTAGTGTCCTATATCCTCATATCACTAGAAGTAGTGTCCTACAGATATCCTCATATCACTAGAAGTAGTGTCCTATATCCTCATATCACTAGAAGTAGTGTCCTACCTCATATCACTAGAAGTATCCTCATATCACTAGAAGTAGTGTCCTACAGATATCCTCATATCACTAGAAGTAGTGTCCTACAGATATCCTCATATCACTAGAAGTAGTGTCCTATATCCTCATATCACTAGAAGTAGTGTCCTATATCCTCATATCACTAGAAGTAGTGTATCCTCATATCACTAGAAGTATCCTCCTCATATCACTAGAAGTAGTGTCCTATATCCTCATATCACTAGAAGTAGTGTCCTATAGATATCCTCATCACTAGAAGATATCCTCATATCACTAGAAGTAGTGTCCTATATCCTCATATCACTAGAAGTAGTGTCCTACAGATATCCTCATATCACTAGAAGTAGTGTCCTATATCCTCATATCCTAGATATCCTATATCCTCATATCACTAGAAGTAGTGTCCTACAGATATCCTCATATCCCTAGAAGTAGATATCCTCATATCACTAGAAGTAGTGTCCTGTAGATATCCTCATATCACTAGAAGTAGTGTCCTATATCCTCATATCACTAGAAGTAGTGTCCTGTAGATATCCTCATATCACTAGAAGTAGTGTCCTCATATCTATATCCTCACATCCCTAGAAGTAGTGTCCTATATCCTCATATCACTAGAAGTAGTGTCCTATATCCTCATATCCCTAGAAGTAGTGTCCTATATCCTCATATCACTAGGAGTAGTGTCCTATATCCTCATATCACTAGAAGTAGTGTCCTATAGATATCCTCATATCACTAGAAGTAGTGTCCTACAGATATCCTCATATCACTAGAAGTAGTGTCCTATATCCTCATATCACTAGAAGTAGTGTCCTATATCCTCATATCACTAGAAGTAGTGTCCTATATCCTCATATCACTAGAAGTAGTGTCCTATATCCTCATATCACTAGAAGTAGTGTCCTAGTAGTGTCACTAGGAGTAGTGTCCTATATCCTCATATCACTAGAAGTAGTGTCCTATAGATATCCTCATATCACTAGAAGTAGTGTCCTCATATCACTAGAGTAGTGTATCCTCATATCACTAGAAGTAGTGTCCTATATCCTCATATCACTAGAAGTAGTGCTCCTCATATCACTAGAAGTAGTGTCCTATATCCTCATATCACTAGAAGTAGTGTCCTATATCCTCATATCACTAGAAGTAGTGTCCTATAGATATCCTCATATCACTAGAAGTAGTGTCCTATATCCTCATATCCCTAGAAGTAGTGTCCTATATCCTCATATCACTAGAAGTAGTGTCCTAGATATCCTCATATCACTAGAAGTAGTGTCCTATATCCTCATATCACTAGAAGTAGTGTCCTATAGATATCCTCATATCCCTGGAAGTAGTGTCCTATATCCTCATATCACTAGGAGTAGTGTCCTATATCCTCATATCACTAGAAGTAGTGTCCTATATCCTCATATCACTAGAAGTAGTGTCCTATATCCTCATATCACTAGAAGTAGTGTCCTATATCCTCATATCCCTAGAAGTAGTGTCCTATATCCTCATATCACTAGAAGTAGTGTCCTATATCCTCATATCACTAGAAGTAGTGTCCTATATCCTCATATCACTAGAAGTAGTGTCCTATATCCTCATATCACTAGAAGTAGTGTCCTATCCTCATATCCCTAGAAGTAGTGTCCTATATCCTCATATCACTAGAAGTAGTGTCCTATATCCTCATATCACTAGAAGTAGTGTCCTATATCCTCATATCACTAGAAGTAGTGTCCTATATCCTCATATCACTAGAAGTAGTGTCCTATAGATATCCAGTATCTTTCAGGTGCAGGGCACAGATAGTAAAGCTTGGAAAGAAGGCTAGATAACCTCATGCTGTTGAATCTTCCAACTGTTTATTGAATGGTACTCAAAATCTGTCTGTCTGTCTGTCCGTCCAGCTAGCCGGTCTGTCCTTCCTGTGTTGTTGGTGGAATGGGACCAAGCTTCCATTTCCTGACCTTGAGATGAGAGGAGTTCTCTAAATATGTCCAACGTTCAGATCGATGAGAAGAGGCTGCTGTTAGGATGTCAGAAGATCAGTACAGAATCTGAAACCATTTGATTGTTTCTTTATGAAACATTCTACCAGTAGCCTGTTACTATCCTGTCTCTGAGAACTACATTCTAACAGTAGTCTGTTACTATCCTGTCTCTGAGAACTACATTCTAACAGTAGTCTGTTACTATCCTGTCTCTGAGAACTACATTCTAACAGTAGTCTGTTACTGCCTGTCTCTGAGAACTACATTCTAACAGTAGCCTGTTACTGCTGTCTCTGAGAACTACATTCTAACAGTAGCTGTTACTATCCTGTCTCTGAGAACTACATTCTACCAGTAGCCTGTTACTATCCTGTCTCTGAGAACTACATTCTAACAGTAGCCTGTTACTATCCTGTCTCTGAGAACTACATTCTAACAGTAGTCTGTTACTATCATGTCTCTGAGAACTACATTCTAACAGTAGTCTGTTACTATCCTGTCTCTGAGAACTACATTCTAACAGTAGCCTGTTACTATCCTGTCTCTGAGAACTACATTCTAACAGTAGCCTGTTACTATCCTGTCTCTGAGAACTACATTCTAACAGTAGCCTGTTACTATCATGTCTCTGAGAACTACATTCTAACAGTAGTCTGTTACTATCCTGTCTCTGAGAACTACATTCTAACAGTAGCCTGTTACCGTCCTGTCTCTGAGAACTACATTCTAACAGTAGCCTGTTACCGTCCTGTCTCTGAGAACTACATTCTAACAGTAGCCTGTTACTGCATGTCTCTGAGAACTACATTCTAACAGTAGCCTGTTACCGTCCTGTCTCTGAGAACTACATTCTAACAGTAGCCTGTTACCGTCCTGTCTCTGAGAACTACATTCTAACAGTAGCCTGTTACTGCATGTCTCTGAGAACTACATTCTAGAACAAATGTAAGCATTCTGGAAGGTACTAGACTAAACAGTGTTGTTCTGTACTGTATGTGAGCCCCTGTCTCCTGCCAGAGAGGGCTGTGAGAGATTCCCTGGTGAAGCCTGCTGGATAAAGGATTATTGCTATCAGAAAATTATATTTCTCACTCAGCAGCCCACTGGTCCATAGACCCCTTTACATGGTCCTCCCGAGTGGCGCAGTGGTCTAAGGCACTGCATCGCAGTGCTAGCTGTGCCACTAGAGAACCTGGTTTGAGTCCAGGCTCTGTCTCAGTGGTCTAAGGCTGTGCCACTAGAGAACCTGGTTTGAGTCCAGGCTCTGTAGCAGCCAGCCGCGACCAGGAGACCCATGGGGCGGCGCACAATTGGCCTCAGCGTCCGACACATTGGTGCGGCTGGCTTCCCGGGTTAAGCGGGTGTTGTGTCAAGAAGCAGTGCGGCTTGGTTGGGTTGTGCTTCAGAGGACGCATGGCTCTCGACCTTCACCTCTCCCGAGTCCGTACGGGAGTTGCAGCGATGAGACAAGACTGTAACTACCAATTAGAAACCACGAAACTGGGGACAAAGAAGGGACAAACAAAATACAATATGTCCAACAACAAAAAATTATTTCATTTTCACCTGGAGCCGGTGAAAATATGTTATTGTGCCCTTGAGCAAGGCACTTAACCTCAATTGCTCCTGTAAGTTGCTCTGGATAGGAGCGTCTCTAAATGACCTAAATGTATTTTTTATATTTATTTTTAAAACGTCACGCTGTGGAGTGAGCTTACGGTACTGTACGATCTGAAGTCTATTACAACACCAGGGCAACAAGAAAGAGAAGCCACTTCCTCAAACCTTTGGTAAAGAGTATTAACGGCATGGGCAGGCTGGGCTGCAGTTGGACCTGATATAATGACACTGCTTGTTGTATTCAAAGCAATAGACAAAATCCTCCAAGGCTATACTCTCTCTCAGAGAGAGGGGGCGAGAGAGAGAGGGGGCGAAAGTGCGAGGGAGAGAGCGAGAGAAAGAGAACAAACTGTACTGTAACTGATTAACAGGAAATTGCTAAAAAGTTGTCCTAATCCTTACAGACCTCCTTGTGTTGTCGTTGACTTGCATGCTGGGAAAAGATAAGACTGCCTTTAAAACTAT